>NC_036655.1:1429304-1430748 GCF_002806865.2 Cucurbita pepo subsp. pepo | reverse complement strand
TGTTACATACAATATCTTTAAATTAATCATTTTTATTGTTTATTTAATTTTATATTCTATCCTTTTATTTTTGTTATCTTAACCAATTCTAAAAAAATATCAGTATTCTTTAGTTTTGTGACAACATTTAACTATCTTAAGAATTTTCACTCATTGTTTTTTACTGTATTTATTTATTTATTTTTTTTTGTTTGTGAACTTTTAATATATTTTAGGTAAGATTGTATTCAAATAATTATAAATTGTGGATTAATAAAACTTTTAAAAAAATAGACAACCCAACCCGAACCCAACCTGGACCCAACCCGAAAATAGAGGGTTGGGTTGGGTTGGGTTGGGTTGTAAAAAGTTTTGGGTTGGGTTGGGTTACCAATCCAACCAACCCGAACTTTTAGGTTGGGTCAAAAAAATCCCTCAACCCAACCTAACCCGGACCATGTACACCCCTACCTGGTGAGCCCCCATTAACGTACATGGGTCGTGCGTGAAGAAGTACCACACATCCACCTTGCCCGAATAAAGCCAGGGCCCTAAGGCCATGTAAAAAGAGAAATGGAAATGGAAGGCCCTCATGTTTGCTTTTCTTTGCGTGTGATTGTGAATGTGTGCAGTGTGAACTGCTTGTGTTCTGAATATATATTGTATGCTTAGCCCTAACCGTGGGGTGACTTACTGGGTATTTTATATAATACTCNTAGTCCTAACCGTGGGGTGACTTACTGGGTATTTTATATAATACTCAAGCCACGTGCTACCTATATTTTCAGGTAAGGGCAAGGCACCCATGTACGGCTGACGGTGAACGCTGCAAAGGCCATGGAAGTCTTGGAGAAGGCTTGTAGTGTCGTAGGCGTCTTGTTGAGACTCTTTCGAATAATAGCTATTTGCAATTGTTTATCCTAGTTAGTTGTTGATTGATTTTCCAGTTTGATCGTCGCTATTGAGTTTTCAGTTACGAACTACTTATAATAATGAACATGTCGTCGGTATTGAGGTTGTCTTATATGAATTTTCGCACTTATGTCACATGAATGCAAAGTAACGTCGCTAATTAAGTTAAAGAAAATTAGTGGCGTTACAGTTTGCATATAACAGAGCAATTTATAGTACGACTTGCTATGAGTAACGATGAGTAGTTGAGTAAGCTTTTAGGATCGGTAACCATTGCTAATGGAGGTGTTTTGCCCAATATTCACGAAACTCTTTTGCCTAAAAAAGTTGGCAAAGATAAAGGCGATATTGGTTCTGCATCACAGGAATTCTAGGGCTTATAGGATTGTCAGTGATTTGGTTTTGTTTTGTTTCGTTAATAGAGATGATAGCTTTCCGATATGTGAATTGGGCGGGGTTTGATTGCATTTGTTGCGTTCTATGAGTTGTATCATCTTGATTTTTTTTTTTTTTTTTTTTTTTTTTTTTTTTTTTTTTTTTTTTTTTTTTTTTT
>NC_036655.1:1411055-1427529 GCF_002806865.2 Cucurbita pepo subsp. pepo | reverse complement strand
TGATCTTAAGTTTTAAACATGACCCTTCAATCTCGGCTGATTCCAACTTCTTGCTTGCCCATGTTTATTCCAACCGTCGTGATCGTCTCTCGTTTCGTAATCTCCATTACTTGGAATTGGATTCTGACCACGTAGAAGGGGTGAGGAGTGTTGCTTCATTCAACTTGCGTCGTAAGTATTTCCGACGTTCTTTTATCTCAACTATTAATTCGTGCAATGGACTTTTAGCTTTTGTGGTCACCAAAAACACAAAGAGCTGGCTTAACTCGAATACAGTCGTCATATTAAATCCCATGACGAATGAGTACTTTGAACTTCCTAAGGACGAATTCAAAGGAAATTGGCTTACGTGCTCCTATGGATTTGGATTTTGTCCTAAAACAAAGCACTACAAAGTAGTAAGAAACTCCACCATCGAGGATAGAAACTCCACCATCGAGGATAGAAACTCCACCGTCAACTACAAATCAGAGATTTTTGCTTTTGGGACCCGACAGGAATGGAAGCGTATTGAGTCACCGTCCTGTTCTTTTAATGGATGTCATGGTGTTTACTTGAATGGAGGGTTGCATTGGGTTGGACAAGATGATCTTCATCAAGATGTTATTTATCGTCTAAATATGGAAGATGAGAAGTACGAGCACATTCCTTTTCCTAATGACGACGGTTATTTTCCTTGTATTGGAGCATTGAATGGTGCTCTTCATCTAACTCTTTCTATGGAGGGGCACGAGTACACGATGTGGAAGATGAAAGAAGATGGTTCGTGGATTAAAGCATTTAGTGCCAGCGTACCAGATGTGAGCAAAAATATTCTTTCTTTTTCACAATCAACTGTGGAACAGGTTAAAATATGTAAAGATGGAAAGATCTTGTGTGTTTGGGCAGGAGCTGAATTAGTGTTGTATGATCCAAAGACGGAGAAGATGGAGAAGTTGATGAATGATACAATCGCGAGAGAATTTTCGGTTCACAACATCGACTGCTTTAATTTTAATGCTCTTCCGAATATTTTGACTCGAAAAATATGAAAATTTTGAGTATAATTTATATTGAAATTGTATGTGGAAGATGAAAGAAGATGGTTCATGGATTAAAGTATTTAGGGCCAGCGTACTAGATGTGAGCAAAAATATTCTTTCTTTTTCACAATCAACTGTGGAACAGGTTAAAATATGTAAAGATGGAAAGATCTTGTGTGTTTTTCGGTTCACAACATTGACTGCTTTAATTTTAATGCTCTTTACGATATTTTGACTAGAAAAATATGTAAATTTTGAGTATAATTTATATTGAAATTGAGATTAAAATTTTGTTTTAAATATGAGTTTTAATCATAAGTTTAGAGCTAACGTTTTTATTTTTTAATTAGAGAAGAGAGTGTACTAATAAATGAATTTATGAATAGTTTAATTTATTTTATTTTTATGAAAATTTGATTAGGAAATACACATATTTAAGTTTTTGTTTTTATTTTTATTAAAATTAGATAAATAAACTCAAGGCATATTATTAATAATATATTTATTAATAAATAGAAAATAAATTAGTTTAATTAGTTTAATTAGTTTAATAATTTAATATAATAAAAAAATAATTAACCATCCTTAATTATTTAAAATTAAACCAAAAACGAAAACGAAAGTAAATTTAAATTTTGACATTTTGATATAAATTATTTGACTATTTTATCTATTTTATTTTTAAACATTTTATTGTTAAATATCTTAAATAAAATATTCTAAAATATCTTATTTTCAATATAATTTAAAATAAAAGAATATTGAGATTAGATTTTTAAAATTTTGAATTAGTTAAAAATATAATTTAAAAATTGTGTTTAAAAAAATAGGAAATAAAACTTTTATATATATAAAAATCTAATTTTTATTTTCTAATTTGTATTAGTTTTTTATATAAAAAAAAAATGCAATGGTTATTTAATTTTTATTAAAATTTGTTAATCGTGAAAACAAAATAAATAAATAAATATATTAAATTAAGGTAATATTTTATGAATTTAGTAATGAGACCCAATTAAAATGGTTTGAGATTTTTATTCTAAGAAAAACGTATAATTTAATTAATTATTTAATTGCTTTTATTTTTTTAGTTAATGGATGGAAAAGTAGACGAAGAAGTTGATGAATGATACTGAGAGATTTTTTCCATTCACAACCTTCACTGCTCCAATACTCTTTCCAATATTTTAACAGCCAAATTTTGATGGTTTATTAATTGAAATTTTGTTTTAAATATGAGTTATTTAGTTTTGATTGTTTATTAATAATAAAAAAAAAAGTTTAATTAATTTAATAATTTGATATAATAAAAATAAAATAAAATAATATAACTATTAAGGGTCTAAAATTAAACAATAATAAAAATATTATAAATATGGTAACAAATATATGTGAAATTTTAATATTTTTAAATATCTTATTCTTAAATATATTATATAAAATATTTAATTAGTTAAATTGACCTATTTAAAATTAATTTAAAAATTAAAGAAATAAAAGAATATTGGAATTGGAATTTCAAATTTTTGAAATACTTAAATTAATTTAATCTGCTGAAAATTCTATTAAAGTTACGAGTAACAATTCAAGTTTAGTGGCTCATATATATATATATATAAAACAAATATTTTTACATCTTGGACTAGGCGTAAATTAACAACTAAGTCATTGACTTGTTATTTGAATGGATGCACCTTGTTTACTCAAAAGTTAATTTTGTTTCAGTTGAACTCTTTAATTGTGTGTTTCATCTGACTCTTTCCTTAAAAAGATAAAGTATAGAGTGTGGAAGATGGAGTGTCATTCATACTATAAATAATGAGTAATCACTTTTTTATTTTATTATTTTTTTTTTTGTTGTAATCACTTTTTTATTTTATTATTATTATTTTTTTTTTGAAAATAATTCAGTTTTAGATTATTTCTACAAAGACTTATTCTCAGGTTTATAAGAGGTAAATTTCTGTTAGCTATTTTTTTTTTGTTATTAGTGGAGCTAGTTGAGTCGTGTCCTGTATTTCCGTCTGCAGTTTTATGTATTTCTTATAAGTAGGCATTGTAACCCTGCAGTTTTATGTATTTCTTATAAGGAGGCATTGTAACCTATGAATAGAAATTTATGATTATGGTGCATTGTCTTGTCTCTGAAACTTACTGTTATCATTTGGTATCAGAGCCAAAGCAAAACAAGGTGATCCAAGAGAGAAAATGAGCGACGATAAAACACTCACCAAGATTCCACAGTTTGATGGTCACTATGACCATTGGAGTGAACTGATGGAAAACCTCTTGTGTGCCAAGGGTTTGTGGAGTCTAGTGGAAGAGGGTTACACCGAACCGGCAGAGGGAATCGAAGTGACTGCAGCGGAGAAAAGGAATCTTGAGGAACTCAAGATGAAGGACCATCAAGTGAAGCATTACCTGTTCCAGGCAATTGATCGGGTTGTGTTTGAACAGATCTTGAATCGCAAAACATATAAGATCATTTGGGATTCGATGAAGAAAAAGTTTGGAGGCAACGAAAGGGTGAAGCGGTCTCTTCTCTAAACCTTAAGAAGAGACTTTTAGGTTCTTGAAATGAAGACTGTAGAAGACATCGATGATTATTTTGGAAGAGTAATGGCTGTCTCCAACAAGATGAGAAGCAATGGAGAAGACATGTCAGATTCGAAGATTATTGAAAAAATACTTCGAACTTTGATGGACAAATTCACATATGTGGTGGTGCCCATCTAGGAGTCAAAAGACACAGGAAAGATGACGATTGACGAACTGCAAAGCTCTTTGTCTGTACATGAAAAGAAATTTAAGAATATCAGTCATGAAAAAGGTGATCAAGCTCTCAATGTCAGAGGCATATCAGTCATGAAAAAGGTGATCAAGCTCTCAATGTCAGAGGCATAGGAACATACAGAGGTTGAGGTAGGGGTAGAGAACGCTCATTCAACGAAGCAACAATTGAATATTACAACTGCCACCAACTTGGACATTTCCAATATGAATGTCCAATGGGAACAATGGAGCACATTTTGCAGAGATCGAAGAAAAGGATGAAGTTCTTCTCACGTATGTGGAGCTTCAAGGCACTGAAGAAAGAGGTATGTTCTCAAGCTTGGACACTAGCTTCACACATAATGTCAAGCTTGGGAACAATCACAAACTGATGGTTAGTGGGAAAGGAGCAGTGAAAATAATGCTTAAGGGAATAAGCTATGTGATTAACGATGTGTAGTATATTCCGGAATTGAAGAACAACCTGCTTGGTGTTGGACAACTTCAAGAAAGGGGTTTAGACGTGCTATTCAAATGAGGAGATCGGAACACATGCAGCATCTTTTATCCCTCAAGAGGAAAAATAGCAGAATCTGTTATGAGTGCTAATAAGATGTTTAACTGCTGGGTGAATCAAATGACAAAACAAAGGAGGAGAGATGTCTGCAGGTTGATATCTCAAACAAGGCAGAGCTGTGGCACCATCGATATGAGCATCTCAGCTACAAGGGACTTCACATATTATGCAGTTAAGAGATGGTTGTGGGATTACCTGAAATTGAAGATGTGAAAACCACTTGTGAGGCGTGTGTCAAAGGGAAACACCACCGTGTTCCATTTCCGAAGCAAAGCAAGGGGAGAGCCACTGAAAGATTGCAGCTTATCCACTCTAATCTCTGTGGTTTGATCAATTCAACATCAAACAGTCAAATAAGGTACTTTATAAGCTTTATTGATGATTTCTCGAGAAAAACATGAATATATTTTATGCTAGAAAAATCAGAAGCA
This sequence comes from Cucurbita pepo subsp. pepo, assembly GCF_002806865.2. Taxonomy (NCBI): domain Eukaryota; kingdom Viridiplantae; phylum Streptophyta; class Magnoliopsida; order Cucurbitales; family Cucurbitaceae; genus Cucurbita; species Cucurbita pepo. The sequence goes on along the minus strand of NC_036655.1, from coordinate 1,422,727 downwards.
TTTCATCAATTCAAGGCATTCAAAGCGTTTGTAGAGAAGCAAACTGGATTGTTCATCAAATGTCTAAGAACAGATAGAGGAGGAGAATACAACTCAATTGCGTTCAAGGAATTTTGTAAAGCGCATGGAATCAAAAGACAGCTGACCACCGCCTTCACGCCTCAGCAAAATGGCGTTGCTGAATGCAAAAACCATACAATCATGAACATGGTGAGAGCAGCGTTATTAAAGAAGGAGGTACCAAAAGCTTTCTGGCCAGATGTTGTGCAATGGATGAATCACATTCATAATCGATCTCCTACACTCATTGTAAAAGATATGACTCCGGAAGAGGCATGGAGTGAAAGAAAGCCATCAATCGAACACTTTAGGATTTTTGGATGTATCGGATATGTTCATATCCCTGATGTTAAAAGAAGCAAGCTCAATGACAAAAGTGTGAAGTGTGTTCTGTTAGGTTTCAGCAGTGAATCCAAGGCCTTTAAGATGTTCGATCCAGTGGAGAAAAAGGTTCACATCAGCCGAGATGTGATATTTGAGGAAGATAAGAAGTGGAATTGGGAAGATGTTGGTTATTCTGGTGAAGAAAACATTGAACTTGAGTGGGAAAATAATTATGAAAATATTGAGAATGCAGAGGAAGCGGAAGAAGCAGAGATGACGTGCCTTCACCAAACGATCCACCAACTGGAAAAACAACAGCAATAATGGGTAGGGTGAGAAAACCACCAATCTGGTCTACAGATTATATCACAGGAGAAGGGCTATCAGATACAGAGGAAGAAGCAAACATGGCTAGAGTCGAGATTGAAACTCTAGCTTTCATGGCCATATCAAATCCGACCAGTTTTCAAGAAGCCACAGGACATCAGAAATAGAAACAAGCAATGGATGCTGAGATACAGTCCATCGAACGAAACCACACGTGGTTGCTGACTGCACTTCCCGTTGGAGCCAAGACTATTGGGGTTAAGTGGATTTACAACACCAAATTAAATGAACTTGGAGAGGTAGACAAGTTCAAAGCTCGGCTGGTTGTAAAAAGGTATGCTCAAGAGTACGGAGTAGATTACATAGAGATATTCGCACCAGTGGCTCGAATGGATACAGTGAGGATGATCATTGTTGTAGCAACACAAAAAGAATGGGAATCTATCAGCTCGATGTCAAATATGCTTTTCTACATGGTGAGCTGAAGGAAGATGTATTTGTTGAACAACCACAAGGTTATGAAGTAGCAGGGAAGAAGAACATGGTTTATAAGCTGCATAAGGCTCTTTACGGACTAAAACAAGCGCCTAGAGCTTGATTCAGTCGCATTGAGGCTTATATCATCAAGGAAGGTTTGTAAGCAGCTCTAGTGAACAAACATTATTCATCAAACAAAAGGGAGGTAAAATTCTAATTGTGAGCATTTATGTTGATCATCTATTGTTCACTAGTAATGATGATGAGTTGTTGAATGAGTTTAAGCGCTCCATGATGGATGAATTCGCCATGACTGATTTGGGGAAGATGAGATATTTTCTTGACATTGAAGTGCTGCAGAAGGCTGATGGCATCTTTATATGTCAAAGAAAATATGTTGCTGAGTTGATCGAGAGGTTTGGGATGCAAAATTACAACTCCGTTTGCAATCCGATAGTCACTGGACAGCAGGTTGGTCGAGATGAAGCTGTTGTGAAGGTCGATTCAACGCTATATAAGTAAATGGTGGGCAGCTTAATGTATCTCACAGCCACACGACTTGACTTGATGTTTGTGGTAAGTCTTATTAGTCGTTGAACGCTGCGAAGGCCATGGAAGTCTTAGAGAGGGCTTGTAATGTCGTAGCGGTCTTATTGAGACTCTTTCCAATAATAGCTATTTGCAATTGTTTCTCCTAGTTAGTTGTTTATTGATTTTCCAGTTAAGTTGTCGTTATTGATTTTCCAGTTACGAACTATTGATAATAATGATTTTCAGTGTTTTGAGTTTTGTTTCGTTAATAGAGATGATAGCTTTCCGATATGTGAATTGGGCGGGGTTTGCTAGTTGTATCATCTTGATTTTGTTTAGATGCATATATTTGTACATCTATACGAGGTTGTTTGTTGTTGCAACAACTTGCAACAAAATTTTGGTCTACATTTACACAAATTTGCACTCAGAACGCTTGTGCATCTCTTTGATGTGTGGATCTTGAGTTTGGCTTCACAACAATATGAATCATTTGCCCAGTTTATGTTGGAATCGATATTGTGAATTTTGGTTTTGTTTATTTATTTATTTATTTTTTTTTTATATTGAGTTTGGAATCATTTGGGCTAGAATCTTTGTGCTTGAGAGAGATGATGATTTCATCTGATTGAAGATTTATTGATGAAAGACAATTGAAGTTAATCTGATTGAAGAATTGGATCAAGTTGCATGTGGGAGAGGCTCAACTGTAGGGGGGGCATGCACGCCACACATTGACAGTTTGTGCACGTGCGTGGGACTCTCACAATCCACCTTTAGGGGTCCAGCATTCTCGTTGGCACTTGTTCTTTTCTCTAATTGATGTGGGACCCCTACTAAATCCACCCCCTTTGGGGCCTAGCATCTTTATTGGCACACCGCCTCGTGTTTATCATCTTCGAAAAACAGCCTCCTCGTTGGCACATAGTCTAGTGTTTGATATCATTTATAACGACTTAGGCCTATTGCTAGTAAATATTGTTTTCTTTGGAGTTTTTCTGTCCGACTTCCCCTCAAAGCTTTAAAACGCTTTTGTTAGGAAAAGTTTTCACACCTTTATTACTACTCTTTGGTGCAAATATTACAAAAATAAAAAAAAATAAAAAAAATAAAAAAAATATTATCTTTAAATATTTATTCCTTATACAAAGAACTTTAATTTAAAATAGAAAACAATAGATGAAGGGTTATTTTCTATTGGAACTAAATCAAAATTCAATTTTTCTATTTTTAATTTTTACTCTTATAAAATATTAAATATATTTTTTTTAAAATTACTTCAAGTTCTTTTAACTTTTTCTTTTTATATATTTTATAAATCGAAACAAAAAAACATCTTTTAGAGAATTAGTTGTATAAAATAAATACAAATGTTATTTATTTTTCATATTATTTACAAAGAAAAAATAAATTATGTATATTAATAAATTGATATAATAATAATAAAAATAACTCACCATAGTTTAAAATTAAATAAAAATTTTATAAATATTAAAGACATTATTTTTACATATTTTATTCTTAAATATTTTTTTTTTAAATATTTTAAACCAAATATTTAACCAACATTTAATAAATTTTTAAACTTTCAATTTAGTATCAAATATAATTTTAAATTATTGAATTAAATCATGTGAAATTAAAATAGTTATTTGATTTTTTAAAAAAATGTGAAATTAAATTTTGAGTTAAAAATAAAATAAATTTTATACCATCAAATCAAATAAAATAGATTTATTTTATTTTTATTTATAATATTAAAAAAATCAGAAGACTCCTAAATCACTTCAATCCTCCTTAAATTTTTTCTATATTTTCTTCTAGGTAAATATGAAAAATCAAATCTAAACTATTCCAAATAGGAAAAGATGAATTTTTTAAATTCAAAATAGGAAAAAATTAATTTTTTAATTTTTATAAATACACAACCGTTAGAGAAACTATTATTTTCGTAAATTCAATTCATCTCAAGCCACTAGCTTTCCTCTCCGTTCAATCAAATTCATCAGCTTTTTCTAGTGGTGGCTAATGATCAAGACATTATTAACAACAAAATTTCCGAACTCATACTTGATATCATTGAGCTAATACTCAGCAAACTCCCTTACTATTATTTGCCGAGCTGCAGGTTGGTCAGCAAAACATGGAACAATGTGATCTTAAGTTCTAAACATGACCCTTCAATCCCAGCTGATTCCAACTTCTTGCTTGCCCATGTTTATTCCAACCGCCGTGATCGTCTCTCGTTTCGTAATCTCCATTGCTTGGAATTGGATTCCGACCACGTGGAAGGGGTGAGAAGTGTTACTTCATTCAACTTGCATCGTAAGTATTTCCGACGTTCTTTTATCTCAACTATTAATTCGTGCAATAGTTTACGTGTTCCTATGGATTTGGATTTTGTCCTAAAACAAAGCACTACAAAGTAGTAAGAAACTCCATCGTCGAGGATAGAAACTCCACTGTCAACTACAAATAAGAGATTTTTGCTTTTGGGACCCAGCAGGAATGGACGCGTATTGAGTCACCGTCCTATTCTTTTAATGGATGTCATGGTGTTTACTTGAATGGAGGGTTGCATTGGGTTGGACAAGATGATCTTCATCACGATGTTATTTATCGTCTAAATATGGAAGATGAGAAGTACGAGCAGATTTCTTTTCCTAATGACGACGGTTATTTTCCTTGTATTGGAATATTTAATGGTGCTCTTCATCTAACTCTTTCTATAGAGGGGTACGAGTACACAATGTGGAAGATGAAAGAAGATTGTTTGTGGATTAAAACATTTAGTGTCATCATACCAGATGTGAGCAAAAATATTCTTTCTTTTTCAAAATCAACTGTGGAACATATTAAAATAGGTAAAGATGGAAAGATTTTGTGTATTTGGGCGGGAGCTAAATTAGTGTTGTATGATCCGAAGACCGAGAAGATGGAGAAGTTGATGGATGATACAATTGTGAAAAAATTTTCGGTTCACAACATCGAATGCTTTAATTTTAATACTCTTCTTGATATTTTGACAGGAAAAATATGTAAATTTTGAGTGTAATTTGTATTGAAATTGATTGAATTTTTTTTATAAATATGAAGTTTTCTAAGTTTTTGTTGATAATTAAAGAAAAAGGAGTGATAAATTAATTTATGAAGGGTTTAATTTATTTTATATTTATAAAAATTTGATTAGGAAATACAAATAATTATTAAAATTAGATAAATAAACTCAAAGGCATATTATTAATAATATATTTATTAATAAATAAAAAAATAAATTAGTTTAATTAGTTTAATAATTTAATATAATAAAAATAAAATAATTAACCATCCTTAATTATTTAAAATTAATTCACCATAAAAATATGGTAACAAAAATGAAAGTAAATTTAAATTAGTGAAATTTTGATATAAATTATTTTATTTTAAATATTTTATTGTTAAATATCTTAAATAAAATATTTCTAAATATCTTATTTTTAAATTTGGCATAATTAAATCTAAATATAATTTAAGATAAAAAGAATATTGGAATTAGAATAGTTAAAATATAATTTAAAAATTGTGTTTAAAAAAATAGGAAATAAAATTTTCATTAAAACTAAAATAAAATTTACTCCAAATTAAAATTGAAAACGGGTAGATTTAGGGTTTTATAATTTATAAAATAAAATTTAGTTATTTATTTATTTATTTTTAATTGGATAAAAAATTAAAAGATTTTAAGTTATTATTTTAACTTTTATATATTTTCTAATTTTTATTAAGGTAATCTAATTTTTTATATATAAAAATATGTTATCTAATTTTTATTAAAATTTGTTAATCGTGAAAACAAAATGAATAAATAAATAAATATATTAAATTAAAGTAATCTTTTATGAATTCAACTGTGGGACCAATTAAAATGGTTTGAGATTTTTATTTTAGAAAAACGTATAATTTAATTGATTTTATTTTTTTTCGGTTCACAACATGACTCTCCAATTTTAATGCTCTTCTCAATATTTTGACAGAAAAATTAAGTAAATTTTAAGCATAAGATTGAAATTTTGTTTTACTACGAGTTATTTAATTTTGATTTACCAATGGTTGACAATTAGAACAAACAAAAAATGTACTGATATTGAATACTAAATTAATTTATTTTATTTTTAATGAAAATTTGATTACGGAGTAATTATTAATATGAGTTATTAATAATAAAAAAATTTAATTAGTTTAATAATTTGATATAATAAAAATAAAATAATTAATAACTATTAATAGTCTAAAATTAAACCATAATGTATCATAAATATAGTAACATAAACAAATATAAATTTATTTATAATTATTTGATTTTTAGATTTTTAGGTATCTTGGATATTTTATTTTTAAATACCTTATTCTCAAATATATTATATAAAATATTTAATTAGTTAAATGAACCTATTTAAAATTAATTTAAAAATTAAATAAATAAAAGAATATTGAAATTGGATTTTCAAAATTTTGAAATAGTTAGATTTTTCTCATTGTATTTTTTAAAAAAAGTTATCCATCAACTCAAACCAGACGAATGAACAGAAAGGGATATTTGAATCTTTATCAACTTGATCTTCTTGCCTCAGGCAACAAGCATGCATGAACCATTTCATGAAGTATGTGTCCAGATAGCCCAAAGTTTCGATCGTTAGCTCTCGGTCTTCAGGTTAAAAAATAACGTCGATGAAGACGTGTGGGTGCACTATTACGCGGTGGGGATTGTAACTTTCCATGAATTTTCCATTTCTCATTCAACGATGGAACTTTGCTTATTTCTTTTGTTAAGGATCGACGAATCAAATGATATTTTTGTTCCAATTTTTGCCTCTTCTTCTCCCTCTTAATTAAACTTTTCCTTGCCATAATGATTCCATTCCTAGTAGTATCAATGATACAAGTCAGATACTAGAGGTAGAAACGTAAGAAAGAAATCCCCTTNATGATTCCATTCCTAGTAGTATCAATGATACAAGTCAGATACTAGAGGTAGAAACGTAAGAAAGAAATCCCCTTCTCCATCGAAGGAAATGAGATTGATAAATTAATAAAAGCTTCTTGACACAGCTAGAGTGACAACATCTCTGTTCATAGACTACAAGTTTGAATCTTCTTTCTCATGTTCGTAACATATTATCCAAATTAATATTCTAAATTCAAACCACTACAATAATGTTTAGACTCGAACACCGAAACGTGTCAAATGAAACTAAATGAAACTAAATAAACGTCAAACAAAACTAGAAGTGATAGTACCCATAAAAAATAATAACGGTGTTTGGAGAAATAGGTTAAAAGAATTTTAATCTCATAAAGCATTTAATTGGTGAGATATTTGAATTCTTAAGCTAAATTTAACCAACAAACAAAAAAGAATTTAAATTTTAACTTAGCTCGAAAATATCTATAAAAATACATACAGAAAAAAATAATCTCAAGAGAGGGTAGTAATTAATGTTAATTAACAGAATTAATACATTTGTTAAAGTACAAAGAATACAAATATAATTTTACTTATGCTAATGAAAACATTAAAAAACGGAAGTATAAAGAAAGGAAACAAATATAAAATATTTATAGACAAACATCGGGTACATGCGAAACTTTTTCCCGTTCAACACTACCTTCACCAATATCTAGTTGGGAACATTTATACACTTTCAAACGATTCAATCTAGTTAGATTTGACATGGCTTCTTTCGAGGGCAAGTTTTTCAAATTTCTGCAACACCATAATTCCAATGTCTCCAAAGATGTAATGTTTCCCAACCATTCTGGCAAAGATTCAATGCCATTAAAACTCTTAATCCACAACGATCGTAAAGAAGTGAGGAGCTCAAGTTGTCGAGGAAGTTGTGTTAAACTATTAGTTCCTGTTTCATGCAACTTGAGAACTTCAAGTGAATTGAAGGGCATGAATCGACTCCAATCACGACCCTCCATTGGCCCTTCAACTATCAATGTCTTCAAGTTATGAATACCATCGAGCCCCTCTGGAAAACTATGAAAGTTCTTGATGTCTAATGAAGACAAGTTTTGCATATTTTGCAAATTTGGAGGGGAAATATCATCACGAAAGTTTCCTATCGACAAATCTTCAAGTGAGCTACAACATTCTAACCAGTTTGGTAGCTTTACCAAACTTGTACAATCATAAATTCTTAGAGATCGAAGCTTTGGAGGACTTTGAAAACTTGAAAATAACCTTGCATTCACCGTGTCAGCTTCCATCCTCTGACTATGAGTTGCAAAAATGTTTGGAATATTCGTCAGTTTGTCACAAAAGCAAATAGTTAAGCTTCCGAGATGAGGAAAAATTGTACAATTCATCACAATAGCAACATCTTTCCATTGCTCTAAATTTTCCATGCTTAAAATTTCAAATGTTTTCAATTTAGGAAATAGAGTTTTACTGTCACGATAATTCCCGTAAAACTCGTCTCCAATACTTTTTACACCACTTAGGCCAATAATTTGAAGAACCTCAAGTTTGGACAACTGTCCCAACATTGGCAAAGTTTTACATCTTATGCAAAACCATAGCTCTAGTATAATTAAGTTTTCAACAAAAATACCACTTGGCATAAGTTCACTTCCAAAGTTAAGCATACGCAATGCTTGAAGGTTTATGTGTGGTTGAAGCCCTTCCAACACATTCAAATCATTGTCACCACAGTCTTCTTCGGTAAAACTCCATTCAAAAGATAGATTAGAAATATTTTCCTTCTCAACTAAATTTGCAGCCATAGCCTCCTTTTTACTTTTGACTTGCTCGAGTTTTTGAAGGCTTAATTGACCTTTAAGATTTTTTAAAGGTCCAAGCTCCTCAATCTTATATCCTTCATCTGACCCAACTACAAAAACAGAAAGCGTTTGAACTTGAGTCATTCGACTTAAATGTTTAGGCATTTGAATTGGTGAAGAACCCACCTCCATTTCTATATGCCTTAAATTGACCAACTTTCTCAACTTTGTAGGAAAGTTTAACTTTGGAAGCTTCAAAGTCTGCAAATGGTAAAGCAAAATAATAGATTTTGGAAGCTTACTTATTCTAGTGTCTGAAATGTCAAGATACCTCAAATGTTTCAATTTACCGATTGTATCAGGCAATTCAGTTACGAACTCATAATTAATAATTAAAACCCGCAAATAGATGAAGTTGTTGATCTCAACTTGATTACCAAATTGTAAATTTTCACAACAATAAAGTGTTCTTCTTCTTTGACGGATCAAAAGAACTTCATCACCATGAGATTTTCCATCTGTTATAAGGTCCTCTCTCAAATGTTGGTCATTTGAAATAGCACAGGCCACCTCATATATAAGATCATGCATCTTACAGTATTCAACTTTTCCTCTCTCATCCTTGACAACATCTTGAAACAAGGAGCGAGACAACAAAATATCGAAATATCTCGCTCCAATATCCTCCATCGTTACATTGCTTCCATTGGGTAGTTGAATAAACCCTTGTGCTACCCACATTTGAACAAGTTCATGTTTAAAGAAGATGAAGTCTTGTGGAAAATTTGAACAGTAGGCAAAACATTGTTTTAATGAGGAAGATGGTAAACGGTCCACACTTAATTTGATTGTAAATAAAATAAGATCATCCTTTGGTAATTCAATTCTCACTAGATTTTCCAAACTTGATTGCAATTCTTCATCATTCTTGCATGATTTCACCATTCCTCCCAACACTTTCACAACCAATGGTATGCCACCAAATTTTTTAACAAGTTGTCCTCGAATGACATCCGGAATTACTCGTAATTTACCTTCAAATGCACATTTTTCAAATAAAGACCAACAATGATCATCTAGTAACTCCCTCAAATGATGTCTGTATTTTGTCTCCATAATTTCTGCAACTTTATCACTTCTAGTAGTCACAACGATAGCGCTTCCTATATTTTTATTGATCTTTAGCAAACAAGCCCTCAACTCATTCCAGAGAATGGGTTCCTCGTTCCAAACATCATCAAGCACAAGAAAATACTTTTTGCCACTCAGCAGATATTGGAGCTTATGAAGAATGACTTCCTTTTTATCTGATTCACAAAGTTTAGAACTCAAGGATTCCACGATTGCTCTTAAAATTTTGTTGATTTTAAAAGGATCAGACACGCATACCCATATAAAAGTATCAAAATTCTTCCTTATCGTTTCATGATGGAAAATCTCCTTCACCAGAGTTGTTTTTCCTAACCCACCGGTACCAACAATGGGTAAAACAACTAGAGTTTCTTGGTTATTGAGGGCAAGTAGTTTATCCACTATATTTGATACTTCAGATTCCCTTCCAATAACTCCAATTTCATCTGGAAATGAGTCTGTCTCTCGAGTTTGATTAAGATCAATTTCAGCTTCATTAGATATTGTAGCAACACATCCCGATGGACTTTGTGTAGAATTAAAGTCAGCCAAATTTTTAGCCACAGTTGTGATTTTATTTGCCATTTTGAGACGAAAAGCAAGGGGATTTTTGGAGAATGAAAAGAAATTACGTACCACCTTATATTTTTCGATTTCCACTTTGCGTCGAACGTCTTCATAAGCAAGCTCATCGAATAAAATATCAGCTTCGAAGATGATATCTTCAAGCTGCTTCACCCATTGCTTCTGGGATTCAAGGTTTGTCTTCATTCTTTCAGCATCCCTTAGGATGGCTTGCGCCATGAGTAAAGAGTCCTTCAGCTTAGAGAGTTCCTCCTCGTATCCTGATGCCAAGCCGATCTGCTCGGCCGCCAGCTTCACCGTCTTCTTCAACACTTCCTGTACGGCAAAGGTCCACAGGAATTCTGCCATGTTTGTATCCTTGGAATCTGAAAGTTTGCAATTTAAGAGAATTTGTGAGAGTTGGAATGAAGCATATAGAAACCCCATCTAACATCCTTTTATTATCTAAAGCGCCTCCAAACAAACAGTAAGGTTTGAAAAGTATAGTTGTCATGATCCAATTTTCAAACAAAAAAAAAAAGAATAGATAAGTTTGAACTCAGTCAAAAAAAAAAAAAAAAAAAAAAATGTAAATTTCAAAAAGTTTAAAGAATCAATTAAAAAATACAGTTGTCATGATCTGATTTTCGAGACTATGAAGCACAGTCAGTGACGTTGGACTTATACTAAAAAAATACTATAGAAATGGAATAACCCAAAATTTTGACTGTTATGATATAATATGTGCATGATGTGAATTGTTACGTCTGAAGGCATGGAAACGTTATGATATGACAAATTTGTAACATGAATGATATATTATCTGATTGACATGTAAAATGACGCATTGGCATGAAATACAACCCCAATACACGCTTGGAAGATACGATAAATGGTACGATAGGAAGAAAGGTGTAGTATATGGTAATGTCAAGGGTGTTAGACGAACACGACTCTCCACAATGGTATGATATTGTCCACTTTGAGCATAAGCTCTCATGGCTTTGCTTTGGGCTTCCCCAAAAGGCCTCATACCAATGGAGTTAGTATTTCTCACTTATAAACCCATGATCATTCCCTAAATTAGTCGACGTGACTTCCATCATCCAACAAAGGGAAATATGTTAGGACTTCATGTCTTATTATGTGCTCATGCATCGGTGGATACCCCCTCTCCTTTTACGATAGTATGGACGTGTACGTATGAGGCAGGGAAACGATCATTATGTTTACCATAATGTTGCCATGACGGTCGTTGTTCCTAACGGATGTCTGACATCAACACCTACTAAAGAATGCTCGTCAGACCAGACAAGAGCCCAGGAGGTGATTAAATCGACTAGTGGATCCATACTCGCACGTGTAGGTCGTATGTCGGTAAATTAAGTACACATTCAATTGCCCACTTATGATAGCCGCTGTAGGAAACAGGCTGAGTATTTCTTAAAATACTCAACTACTCAAGTCACGTGCTACTTCTATTTCAGGTAAAG
>NC_036655.1:1400343-1409026 GCF_002806865.2 Cucurbita pepo subsp. pepo | reverse complement strand
AGACCAGACAAGAGCCCAGGAGGTGATTAAATCGACTAGTGGATCCATACTCGCACGTGTAGGTCGTATGTCGGTAAATTAAGTACACATTCAATTGCCCACTTATGATAGCCGCTGTAGGAAACAGGCTGAGTATTTCTTAAAATACTCAACTACTCAAGTCACGTGCTACTTCTATTTCAGGTAAAGGCAAGGCATCCCTGTACGGTTGACAACAACATTACAGTTCGAGAGCATGACACATCCATAGAGTGTTGGAAATGGCCCACAATCGAAAAATGTCAAAACAAACAAACAAACATATATGCCATGAGTATTTACCATGCAAAAAAACACTAACTTGCTTTCTAAACTTTCTCAAATTAATAACCACTAACAATCTTCCTAATTAAATCATAAAACTTGGTCTACAACCACAAAAACTTGGCCCACAATTTGGCTCCATAAGTCAAAGTAACTATTCTACCAAGTCTACTAACAATTCTACTAAAGTTACTTCAGAAGTTAATGACTTATTCTACTTAGTAGAGTTTATAAGCTCACAGTCTTCTTCGTAAATTTGACTTTGTTTGAGATCCTTCACTCCCATCAATTTCCGCATCTCTGCAAACTTAACCCTTGCTAAATCTTTGGTTAGAATATCTACACGATGCACTCTAGTGCATACGAACTCCACAACAATATGTCTCTTCTCAACACATTCATGGATGAAGTAGAAGCGAGTATGAATGTGTTTGCTGCATCCGTGAAATTCTGGATTCTTCATTAGTGTAATCATAGATTTGTTGTCGACGTAGAGAGTTACCAGCTTTAGTTCACTTATAGTCACTTCATTCAATAAATTTATCAACTACAATGCTTGGCATGACGCCGCAGTTGCTGCCATGAACTCGGCATCATAGGAAGATAGTGCCACAGTTCATTGCTTTTGAGATTGCCAAGAGAAAAAAATTTCATTGAGATAAAACGCCATTCCTGTAGTGCTTTTTCTATCGTCAATGTCTCCAGCTAAATCACTATCAGTAAAACCGACTAGCTCTTCAAGACCTTGCCCTCTTTGATACTTCAACCATGCCAAAACAAAAACCATCTGAGTCTCTCTGCAACAATAAGGAACATCTCGNTCAACCATGCCAAAACACAAACCATCAGAGTCTCTCTGCAACAATAGGGAACATCTCACTCCAAATTAGGTTAGAGCTTTGACTAAGGGGAGAATAGCAAAGTCATCGGTTGTCAAATTCATATTCCAACTCTTATTGTGAATCTTGGGTATGAGTTGTTATCGATGTGTGCTAAGGATCAACTTTATCTTCATACACTCGTCCTTAAGAGCTCCTTCTCGAAGCCCCATGCTAGGTCAATTTGCTTGCCCTTTACTTTCACTATCTTCCTCAATGCTTCCACCCCACCAAAACTCCACAAGAATTCTCTTATGCTAATATTTTGTGGTTTTTCCGAGGAAGTAAGGTCCGAATTATTCATTCATGCATTATTTACAAAATGTGAATTCCTCACCATGGGAAACTTCAAATAAAATACAACAATAATATGTGTGCCTTTGTTACTTCAATAAGATGAAATGATGAACATCAAGGCTACTTGGAACCACAATCAAAATGTTACCAAGAGAATCATTAGAGGATATAAATAAATAATGAAACTTTTATAAATACAATCGAAACAAAAATAACAAATAAAATTAAATTGAATCGAATCGATTAGAAACGGTGAAAAATGTAGTAAATATGGTAACAAAATCAGGGCAATTGTTTAAATACATGGAATAAAATTATAATTTAACTTAGACTAAGGTAAATATTAAAAAAAAAAAGTACAAAGAAAAGAAATAAATGTAAATAAGTGTTTTAAAATACATGAATACGGGCTACATGGGAAACTTTTGCCCGTTCAACGCTCCCTTGACCAAGTTCAAGCTGGGAACACTGAAATACTGTGAATTGTTTCAATCTAGTAAGATTTGACCTGACTTCTTTTGATGACAAGCTTTTCAAATTTATGCATTTGACTATCATCAATAGGGGTGTACATTCAACCCAACAACCGGACCAACCCAACTCGAATTATAAGGGTTGAGTTGGGTTGGATTAGCTTTTCGGGTTGGTTTGGGTTCATTTTTCTGAACTCGAACTGACTCGGTTCGGTTTTGGGTTCATGGGACTAAACCCTCTGGTTGACCCGAGCCAAATAAAAATATATAAAATATACTAAGAAGTTTGTTTTAATTAAGTGTTTACTAGAGTGATATTTTGTCCTAACTTAAAACACTCACCCGAGTTTGATGCCAATCAAATATATTAAGGTTAGACTATTTCAATTATAATATATTTTTTTATTTTTGTAATAGTTTAGGACTCTCTTCCATTCATGTTAAACTATTTCAATTATAATATATTTTTTATTTTTGTAATAGTTTAAGACTCTCTCTAATTCCATCAAGGTCAGACTATTTTAATTATAGTAATAGTTTAGGATTCTGTTCTATTAAGGTTTCGTATTTTTATTATATATAGTATTTTTAAACTAATCATTTTTATTGCTTTTTTAATTTTATGATCTATCCTTATATTTTTCTTACTTTAATCAGTTGTCAACAAGTGTCCAATATTTTAGTTGTTTTTTGTTTTATGACAATGTTGAATTATGTTAATATGTTACAATTGTCTGGTTGTTTTTTATTGAATTTTTTTTTATTTNTTTTTTTTTTTTTCTTGTGTGAATAATTATAGATTGATTTGTGTTTACCGGTGAACTTTGATTTATCTCTTATCTAAGATTATATAGGAATAATTATAAATTGTGGATAAATAAAACATTTTTTAAAAAATAATTTTTTTTAACAACTCGACCCCAACCNGTCTCGTTGTTCTTGATTGAATTTTTTTTTTCTTTTCTTTGTGAATAATTATAGATCGATTTGTGTTTGTTTGTGAAAAATAGTTTTTTTTAACAACCCGACCCCAACCCGATGGTTGGGTTGGGTTGGGTTGTGAAAATTTTCGGGTTGGGTTGGGTTACCAATCTAACCAACCCAAACTTTTGGGTTTGGTAAAAAAAATCTCTCAACCCAACCCGGACCATGTACACCCCTAATCGTCACTGTCTCCAACTATGTAATGTTTCCTAAACCTTCTGACAAATATTCAACTCCATCAAAACACTCAACACACTACAATCTTAAAGTAGTGAGATTCTCATGTTGTTTAGGAAGTTGTATCAAACATTTAGTTTCTATTTCACATAATATAAGATTTTCAAACAAATTGAAGTGTATGAATGGACTCCAATCATAATTCTCCATGGCCCATGAACTCGTAATGTTTTCAAGTGTTGAATGGAGACAAGCCTCTAGTGACAACGTTTGAAATTCTAGGATTGTCAATGATAAGTCTCGAAAACCTTGCAAATTTGAAGGGGAAAGATCCTCAAGAAAGTCGACTATGCAAAAATCTTCGAGTGAGCGGCAAGATTTTAACGAGTTTATTAGTTTTATCAAAATTTCAAATGCATAAATATTTAGGGATCAAAATTTTGGAGGACCTTGAGAGCTTGAAAACATGTTTGGAATATTTGTTAGCTTGGGACAAGAATTAATGATTAAGCTTTTGAGATGAGGAAAAGTGGTACAATTTGATACATATGAGATTTTTTTCTCATTGATCTAATTTGAGCATGTATAAAATATCAAATCTTTTCAATTTAGGGAATAAATTTTTGCTATGGTGATAATTTCCATAAAATTGGTATTTGATACTTTTTACCGCATTTAGCTCATTAATTTCAAGAACCTCAAGTTTGGACAACTCTCCAAGCATTGGTAAAGTTTCATATCTGTTGGAGCAAAAAAGACGTAGCTCAACTAAGTTTTCAACAAAAATACCATTGGGTAGAAGTAAATGTGCAAAATTATGAATCCTGAATGCTTAAGGATTTTTTGTGGTTGAAGTCCTTCCAACAAGTTTTAATCATTGTCATAACAATCTTCTCTTTTCTCGCTAGAACTCCATTTAAAATATAGATTATAAATATTTTTCTTCTCCCCTAAATTTGTGGCCATGACCTCCTTTTTTTTCTTTCTACTCGCTCAAGCAAAAAGTGCTCATTTTACCTTTAGGTGTTTTAAAGGTTTAAGCTCCTCAAATTTACATCCTCCCTCAAACCCAACTATAAACACAATAAAGCATATGAAATTGAGTCGACTCAATTTCATAGGCATTTGAGTAGAAAAAAGAATGACATACAAAATAAAATGTCATAAATAAATAGTAAATAGCTAAGTATAGTAAAGAGCTATATCTGGTAAATTTATATATGGTAGATAGTTATATATAATAGATGGTTATATCGGGTAAAACTATATATAATGCTAAACCATATATATATCCACTCAGCCCTTGCTTTGAAAATTTACTTTTTGTATTTTCTACATTCTCCGTATTCTCTCTTATTGTACATACTTGGAAATCTTTTAGCCTATATTCTCCTTGCATTTTCTCTATCCTGTTCTTTGTGTTCATCTAGATCGAGTGTGGGCGTTGTTGTGCGATCCTAACAACTGGTATCAGAGCCAGGTTGAAGTCACCACGATCTGTGAAGATGGAAAGTTCAAAGATTGGAATTGAGAAGTTCGAGGGATCCGATTTCAATTTCTGGAAGATGCAGATCGAAGATTATCTATACCAGAAAGATCTTCACGAACCCCTGTTGGGAGTGATGTCGGATACCATGACCACGGAGCAGTGGAAGCTTAAGAATCAAAAAGCCTTAGGGCTGATCCAATTGACGCTATCCAGAAACGTAGCATTTAACATCATCAAGGAGAAGACAACGTCAGGAAGTCAAGCCGAAACTCCTATTGCTATTGACACCCCCCAAAAAGCATCGATCAAGGTCAAGCATATATATATGTTTTCTGAAATGATGAAGGCGCTATCGAATATGTACGAAAAAACATCGGCTATGAACAAGGTGTATTTGATGCGGAGACTGTTCAATCTACAGATGTCTGAAGGTGGATCTGTTGGGGATCATATAAATGAATTCAATATGATCGTAAGTCAACTGAGTTCGGTGAAAATTAATTTCGAGGATGAAATTAAAGCATTGATTTTGATGTCATCTTTACTCGAGTCATGGGATATTGTTGTTGCCCCAATCAACAGTTCCCGAGGATCTGATAAACTGAAGTTTGATGAAATTCGAGATGTAGTTCTCAGCGAAAGTATTCGCAAACGAGAAATTGGAAATTCATTTGGTAGTGCTCTCAATGTTGATCAACGGGGAAGAAGTAAACTGAAGGGCCCAAACAAAGGGCGATCAAAATCAAAGAATCGAAAAAAATCTTCAAATAGATCAAACGTAACGTGTTGGAATTGTGGAGGAAAAGGTCACTTTCGGACGGATTGTATAAGACCAAAGAGGAAGCAGAATCTCAAATCTAGAGATGATGATGATTCTATAAATTCAGCAGAAGACATTGGGGATGCTCTAATCCTCAGCGTGGACAGTTCGATTGAATCCTGGATTTTGCATTCATGTGCATCTTTTCATTCGTCTCCAAATAAAGAGTTGTTCCAGAATTTCAAGTCTGGAAATTTCGAGAAGGTGTATCTTGCCAACAACAAAAATTTGGAGATTAAAGGAAAAGGGGATGTCTGCATAAAAACTCCGGTAGAAAATCAGTGGATATTAAAGGATGTCAGATATATTCTTGGTCTCAAGAAGAACCTGATCTCTATTGGTCAGTTGGACAACACAGGTTATGCAACAAAGTTAGGGAAGAGTTCGTGGAAGATTATGAAGGGTGCTACGATAGTAGCACGTGGCTCAAAATCTGGAACCTTATACGCCACTGCATAGTGTATGAACATAGCTGCTCTTGCTAAGAGTGCTTTAAATTCAAGTCTATGGCACAACAGACTTGGACATATGAGCGTGAAAGGAATGAAGACACTGGCTGCGAAAGAAGTTTTAGACGGTTTGAAATCTGTTGATGTGGGTCGTTGTGAGAACTACGTTATGAGCAAGCAGAAACGAGTTAGCTTCACAAGGACTGCTAGAGAATTGAAGAAAGTGCGATTGGAAATGGTCCATACAAATGTGGATCAAGGTTCCAAGACCACGAAGCAAGTGGGAGTTGAGCTTGAGTTGCAGAGAAACTCACCTAGTGATGTTGTAGCAGATACTCATGAAACTCCTGACAGTACTGCTGAGGAACCAGATGTGGAGCAAGGTTCCAAGACCACGAAGCAAGTGGGAGGTGAGCTTGAGTTGCAGGGAAACTCATCTAGTGATGTTGTAGCAGATACTCATGAAACTCCTGACACTACTGCTGAGGAACCAGATTTGGAGCAAGGTTCCAAGACCACGAAGCAAATGGGAGTTGAGCTTGAGTTGCAGGGAAACTCACCTAGTGATGTTGTAGCAGATACTCATGAAACTCTTAACACTACTGCTGAGGAACCAGATGTGGAGCAAGGTTGCAAGACAACGAAGCAAGTGGGAGTTGAGGTTGAGTTGCGGAGAAAATCACCTAGTGATCTTATAGCAGATACTCAACAAACTCCTGAGGTTGTTGTAGAAGAACCAGCAGTAGAGCAGGTGACACCTGAACCGGTGTTGGGAAGATCATCCAGTACTATCAGAGTACCAGATATGTATGTACCTTCATTACACTATATGTTACTGATGAAAGGGAACCAGAGCCCTTTGATGGGGGTCTACAGTTGAAGGATACAACAAAGTGGGAGCAAGCTATGGATGATGGGACGTCTAGAGTTTCAAAAATGCGTTTTACTGAGGTTGAGTACGTGGCAATAGCTAAAGCTGGGATATGGATGACTGGCTATCTGAAAGAATTGCGCAAGAAGTAGCACGAAGAGATTCTTTATAGAGATAGTGAGATTGTCATACAGTTGGTGAAGGAACCCGATCTATCATTTAAAGAGAAAACACAGAAGACGATACCATTTCACATGCAGGTTAGTGAAAGATGGTGATGTGTTTGGAGAAGATAGAGGGGGCAAAGAATTCAACAAACATGTTTAAAAAAATGTGTTGATGTTGGAATATTGAGGTTGTGCAAAGCCTCAATTGGTATGGTGTCATGAAGATGCTCATCGTCATTTGAGAATGAAATTCTTGGTCGACTAGATAGTCTAGAAGTGTGAGAATTATTAGGTTATGGAGCCTTTTGCTTATTTATAGCTTAGTGAACGGTTATACATAGGCTATATTTGGTAAATGACATATAAAGTAAAATGTCATAAATAGTAAATAACTATGTATAGTAAAAAGTTATGCTACTAGTTATATACACTTATATTTGGTAAAGTTATATATAGTAAGCTGAACCATATATATATCCCATCTAGCATGCTATCTAGATCGAGTGTGCGTTGTTGTGCGATCCTAACAAAAATCCCAATTAAATTATAAATGCGTTAAATTGACTAACTTTCTCAACTGTGTGAGAAGCTCTATAGTATTCTCTCGAAGCTTTAAGGTTTACATATTAAGGTAAAACAATAGATTTCGGGAGCACAACTATTGAAGTCTTTGAAATGTCTAGATACCTCAAATGTTTCAATTTAAGGATTGAATTTGACAACTTACTTATGAATTCTAAAATTAAAACGTGCAAGTAGATGAAGTTGGTGATCTTTTGCGAATGTCAAAGACTACATTTGTAGTACAATAGAGTGTTCTTATTTTTTGGCTAATCCAAAGATTTTTCTCACCGTGAGATATTTATCTGAACTCAAATTTTAATTATTCGAAATAGTGCATGTGGCTTCATGTATAAGATCATGCATCTTACAAATATAATTTTGCCTATCGCATGCTTGATAACATCTTGAAACAATGAGTGAGGCAACAAAATATCAAAGTATGTCGCTCCAATATCCTTCATCATTACATTGTGTTTGTTGGATAGTCCAATAAACCTTTGTGCTATCCATGTCTGAATAAGTTCTTTCTTATAGAAGAGAAAGTCTGGTGGGAAATTTGAACGGTCGACAAAATATTGTTTCAATGAGGAAGATGGTAGACGGTCTATACTTAATTTGATTGTGGATAAAATATGATTTTCATCTTGTGATGCAATTCTCATTAGATCTTCCAAATTCTATAGCATTCCTCCAGACACTTTCACAACCAAGAGTATGCCACCAAATTTTTTAACAATTTCTTCTCGAATTACATCAAGAATTATTAGTAATTCACTTCTAAATGCACATTTTTCAAATAGATATCAATAATGATTATCTGGTAAGTGCCTCAAATGATATCTGTAATTTGTTTTCATAATTTCTGCGACTTTATCACTCTCGATAGTCACAACTATAACACTTCCAACATTTTAATTAACTTTATCACTCCCGGTAGTCACAACTTATTCCAAACATTTGTATAATTGTCTTAAAAATCTAATCTTATGACAAGCTGACTAAAAGCGAAGATCGAACTATAAGATGATTGTAACATCATGATATGGATGATATCACTCTAGACATCTTTTCAGAAGACATCAAGGCAAAAGTAGAAAAGGACAACCAAGCCAAGTGTACAAGGAATCTCTAAGGTAGGGTGGAATCGAATTATACGTGTAATAGTCCAAAAATAAATAAATAAATAAAGAGATAAACAAATAAAAATAATT
>NC_036655.1:1397335-1399446 GCF_002806865.2 Cucurbita pepo subsp. pepo | reverse complement strand
AGAGAATAACTTGAAATAACTACAATAACCATAGAAAATAAGATTTTTAATAAAAATATAATTACAAATATATAATATTTCAAGACTTTTAACAATGACCAAGGTAAATTAGATAAATAATTTTATAGAGTTCAAACTTGAAACTGATGTCATGGACTCACATAGGTTGACTTGGATTTCAAGGGACATAATCGAAATTTCATTAAAGATATATTTGTGACAAGAACATAAGCTAACCAGGTAAGTGCCTTTACTATCGGCAAGGTTATATTAGATGTTGATACGTGCCCCGTAGTTCTCCACGTGTCATATATATTGATATATGCGAATGTCTATGAATCGATATGTTTCTTATATGTTATGTATATGTTATAATATGTGAATTGTATGATAATAATTACGGTACGATGTGTTCAATGATGTGTTTGAGATAGGATATGAGAAGGATGCACAAAACGAAATGTAATGATAGGAGTAAAATACGTTCATGAAACATTAAGGTTAGGTTACATACCAGAGTGCTATGGATAGGAAAGATTGATGAAAGAATACGATTAGGTTATGGGTAGAAAGGGATAGGTTTGTGATAGATTGATAGAACGATAGCGTTAGGATACGTTCCTGTGATGATATAACAAAGGTACGTAACGATATGACTGTGATAGGTATAAGAACGTTAAGGCTATGATAAGTTAGGGAACGATATGACCACAAAATGTTTACGATATGACATGTTTATGATACGATATATTGTGATGTGATATGTTATGTTATGTTTTGATTGTTTTGTGTGATCGTGGAGGTAATTATTGTATGAATCGCACGTTATGAAATGACATGTTAAAAGCATGGAGAGTTATGTTATGTTTTCTAAATTGTATGTATACAGCATGTTATGAATGACATGGTATCACGATAAATGAAATTAAATATAACCCCGTTAGAATTATGCATGAGAACTGAAAAATGAGAAAAGATATAATATGAATGTAAAACGATAGCGGAATATGTCGAAAATGGGAAAATATTGGGACCTCATGCATTATGTTGCTCAATGCATTGGGGGATACCCCTATTTCATCACGATGGGCAGGGGTACGATCATTATGTTTTACATAATGCTGCGAACAGGGGCACGATCATTTTGTTTTACATAATGTTGCCATGGCGGTTACTAGTTCTAACGGGTGTCTGGTCTAAGGAGTTCCTAGAGTATGCTCACCCGACAAGGAAAGTAGCCCAGCGGTGCGCGAACTGACTGGTGAGTCCATACTCGCACGTATGGACTGTGTGTAAAGTATATGGTACACATCCAAGTTACACGTTAGGACAGTACCGTAGGAAAATAGATTGAAATGATAGGTCTCGTCATTGCATTCACATGTTCTTGCATTTAACCCGCAATAGTGGGGTCACTTACTAAGTATTTCTTTAAATACTCAAGTCATGTGCTACTATATTTTTTAGGTTAAGGCAAGACATTCCCGCTGACGATAACATCGCAATTCGAGACCATGGCACATGTAGAGTGTAGTGGTATTTATTTTTTAAGACTAGGCTAGAATAAGATGTTTTTAATTTAAATGTTTATTTATTTTATTTAGCTTTTTGTTGTGTAGTTTTAAAGGTGTTTTCGAAACACGTAAGTCTATGACTGTGTTTTAAGACAAATGTTACTTTTTATGGAATTTAAATGAAGTCTTTTCGCATTCAATGTACATTATATGTATTCAGTAGCGAGTAGCGACCTTAAATTAAGTAGAAAAATTTGGATTGTTACACTATATGACATTATATTATCATTATATTATTTCATGTGGACCCTAAATCATTGGTTTAGAGGAAAATTCAAAAAGAAAATCCTTATAAAATTATCTATCAAGACCTCCACTATTTTTCGAAATTCGTGATTGATATTGAAGATGACTCACCATGTCCTGTGTTTCCAAACCTTTTATCACCTTTCCCCTTTAGGTTGTGCCTTTCATCATTAGATCATTTCATTCTTTGTTTCCTTTCAAAGCTCTGGTCTAATACCTTGCTTAATACACTTGTAACGACCCGGGAAAGAAAGAAAGAAAAAGAAAATGTTATATATATATATATATATA
>NC_036655.1:1394214-1395746 GCF_002806865.2 Cucurbita pepo subsp. pepo | reverse complement strand
GTTACCTAGAGTAACAAAGAGATGAGACTAGAGGGTTGTGTCAGAAGAGACATTACGATGGATTTAGAGGGACCTCATGCATTTTGTATGTTCATAAGCATAGGGCTACTTCCCCTAGAGATGATGAGTGCGGACGCGCACCTTATGATGAGCGCGAATGCGCACAGGTGCGAAAGCACACAGATGAGGGTGTTCATGAGGCGCATGACACTATGGGGTTCCGCTGACCTCCGGACGTCGCTACAGATTAGCTTGACCAGAGGGTCCAGGGGGTGTGCGAGCGCCCTGGGGACTCACACTCGCACGTGTGAGTCGTGTGTAGGGAAGTACTACACATCCAATTTGTCCGAGACTGGAGGCCACCCCTAAGATGATTAGAGATAGGTCCCTATTCATGATTGCATGTGTTTGCATTAGCATGGCCCCTATAGTGGGGTCACTTACTGAGTATTTCTTCGAAATACTCAGGCCGTGTGCCATATTGTTTTTCAGGTAAAGGCAAGGCTCCCATGTACGGTTGACGGTGGCATCGTGATCAGAGACTGTGGCGCGTGCATAGGATAGTTGCATATTTAAAATTCCTAGTCTTGGTTAGGATAGGGCGTTTGCATTTCATTCATTTATATTAATTAATTTGTAATCGTTTTATTTTGTCTTTTGAACTCCAGCATGATGTTTGAAACACGTAAGTCCGGCAGTGCTTTCCAATGTTTTAATGTATTCTGAAGTTTTAAATTTTTCCGCTAATAAAGGTGAGCATGCTTAGATTTTTATTCTGCATTAGAGATGAGCATGAGACGTTAGTGGCGACTCTAGATATGTGGAAATTTAGGGTCGTTACAACACTAACTAGCTTGTCCAAAGTTTGGCAACTTTTTCTTTTTCTTCGAGTTAAGAACCATTAAGAATTTCTTAATTAAATTACAAAACTTGGTCCAAAGTTTGGCAACTACTACCGATTCTCCTACACTTGCTCTATAAGTTAGTAACTACCGATTCTCCTACACTTGCTCCATAAGTTAGTAGCTTTGCAGGAGGATCAGGGTTCCTGATCAGTTCTCACTACTCTTAACCGTTTCGCATGAAAAAAGTGTCCCCACGTCGTACAACTCATTAGCTACATGAGAAAGGGTTGGGTAGCACACCCCCAGTAAGAGGGACTATCATGAGCGATGAGAGCCTATGAGTATTTCTTATTGGTTATATTTATACATTTACTCTCTATTGTTTTTAAGGTATTCTCAGGCTGCTGGTTGAGGTGGAGAAGCGTCCGAGAGCTACACCGTCACAAAAGGGGTCGTTACGAAGCGTCAGTCCATTTCTGGAATTGAGTGTTTTTTTATCTCATTTTATAATTGTATCCCAAACCCTTTTTTCGGTTTGTAATAAATTTGAACAACACCCTCTTGTAATCATATTTTTGTTTTGTATTTTATTTTGATGTTGTTATTTATTTCTTGGTTTAAATTTTTCGAATTTTCTTATGTTATTTTATTTTATTTTTACTTTTATTTATTTCATTTTCATATTTT
>NC_036655.1:1355362-1392131 GCF_002806865.2 Cucurbita pepo subsp. pepo | reverse complement strand
ACTTCCTGTACGGCAAAGGTCCACAGGAATTCCGCCATATTTGTATCCTTGAAGTCTCAAAGTTAGCAATTCGAGAGGATTTGTGTGTGTTAGAATGAAGTATACCCATCTAACATCTTTTATTAAACACATTTAACAAGGTGGGCTCCAAAGAAACAATAACCACAATAATTGATGTTTGAAAAAGTAAGGAAACCACGTTCCAACACTTTATTTTTAATGACTATTTTTATTTTAATTAAAGTAGGTAAGATAGAAATTTAGTACAAACTTACAAAATATATATATATATAAATAAATAAATAAATGTCACATCCTCATTTCCTCCCTTGATATACCTTCATCGAAAATAATAATAATTATTCATCCACAACCATATTTGATTAGAGGAAAATTCAAAGAGAAAATTCTTAGAAAATTATCTACCAAGTCACCATGTCACATCCTCACATCCTTAGAAAATAAATAAATGTCACATCCTCACATCCTCATTTCGAAATTAGTGATTGACTTTTAAGACAATTGTTGGGTGGGTAACAACTCACCATGTCTTGTGTTCCCAAACCTTTATCACATTTCTCCTTTAGGTGGTGTCTTGCATCATTAACAATCTTCCTAATTGAATTACAAAACTTAGTCCACAATTTGATAATTACTACCGATTTTTCTATAGTTCATTCATTAGTTAGTAACTTATTCTACTAAGTATACTAATAATTCTCCTAAGGTTATTCCATAAGTAAGTATAAAATTTGGTGGTGCGTGATGGCGCGTGGTGGTGCGTGGTGAAGCGTGGTGGCACGTGAGGTACTAGTATCCATCCTGTTCGACTTTTGTTTGCCCGATTTTAATTCTAATCATATTTTTATGTGATTTATTTTCTAACATGGGAAAATCAGTATTTTTAGACACCCTATTTGCACGGAAACGTTAAACGAAAGGGCATGCGTCAATCATGTAAGTCACCACATGGTTTTAGGAAGCAATACTAGTAGGGATCGCTTGATATGAATGCATGCTAGTGAATTTACCTTAGGTGGTAGCTTTCCGTGAATGAATTTACGTAGTCTGATTATTATGAGAATGAATGTATTATGTGAAACATTATGAGAGTTATTAAGTGTTCAATTATGCTTTAAGCTTCCGCTATATATATGCATATGTTTAATTCATGCTGAAAGGAGGATGTGAGTTTGTGAACTCCGCTCGTGTAACGCCCCGCTAGGTTTAATATATATGTATTAGAATAAAAATAACAAAATAGAGAAGATGGTTTAACATATATATATATATATATATATATATATATATTGAAATAAAAATAACAAAATAAGGAAAAGAAAAAAAAAAAAAAAAAAAAAAAAAACTGCCCACCTCTCCTTCAATCTCTCATCCCTTCCCCTAAAATACCTATCTCATCCTGTATCAATACTTCATTAAACAAAACAGAAACAGAAAGAAAATATTGTATGGAGGAAACAAATGCATATGATGGAGAGATGGTTAGACAATAATGACGGATAGATGGTTAGACAATAATGGAGAGATCAGAAGAAGGCAGATAATGGAGAGATGGTAGGCAGATAAAGATAAAGGAAGATAGATGTCATTTCAGGTTAGTAGTTTTACTTTTTCCTTGTATGAAGAAGATAGATGTCATTTCAGGTTAGTAGTTTTAGTTTTTCCTTTTATGAAGGATATTAGCAATTATTTAGATCTGTTAGAAATTTAGAAATTAACCGTTGGAATGATCTGAATTAGAAATTATCTATCTATGAAGAGTCCTGGTCACGAACAAAAAATAGATAGATAAGAAAAAAGAGATGAAGATAGGGAAAAGGAAGATTTGGAAAACATATCCAAATAAAAAAAAATGAAGATTTGGAAAACAGGATAAAAAGAAAAAAAAAAGAAAGAGAGAGGGGAAGATTAGGAAAACAGATCAAATAATAATAATAATAAAAACAATACATTGGAAGAGAAGAAGATAAAAACAATACATGGAAGGAGGAGAATATTAGATTTGGAAATAGTAAAGCCAAAACAAAAAAAAATATATGTGAGAATAGAATAAACTGCTGAACAGAATTGAATTAAACGATTTAGAGAATTAAACGATTTAGATATGGGAGTAGACTATTTAGAGAATTAAACGATTTAGATGATTTAGATATGGGAGTAGAGTTAAACTTCTGGTAGAAACTAATAAAAAAATTATAGAATTAAACTCAAATTGATTAAAAGAGTTAGATTTAAATTGCTTAAAATAACGAGATAGGGAGGTAGAATTGAACTGCTTAAAACAATTAGAGTTAAAAGAAAAAAAAAAACAAAAGAGAAATTTTAGGAAAGAAAAGAAAATTAGAACGGTTTGAAAAAGTACTGTTCAGGTGGCACTGTAAACAGAATTAAAATATAACATAAAGTTAGAGAATGAGAATGGAAGATATGAGAATTTATTATATTTGTATCTATATGATATAAAATTAAATGTTTGAATTATTCAAGCCGCTTGAAATATTAATAATCTTGACATATCTTTAATTTAAGTTTTAAGTTTTATTATTCTATATAATTTAGAAACAATGAAAACATGGAACTCGATTTTTATTGAGGCCGTTTAGGTATTTTATACTGTTAGTTGGATTATTAATTAAAATGTGAAATACTAACAAAAGGTGACGAACGATGCGATAAGAATCAAACCTTAGCAACCTTTGGAGCAGCTCTCGAGGAACGGGAGCTTATGTTAATTAAATTAGGAAATACTTCGACTAAGGCCAACCAGGTAAGTGGCCTTACTATAGGATAGGCTAAATAATTGTATGAGTTATGATGATGTGTGGATTATGATGCTTGATGATATGTGCGGTATATACATATTTTGTTGAGTGACGCTTGATATGTTTGACCCACGTTGTGGCATTATGATGAGCATGATGATTGCATGATTGTTACCTTAATATGATGATGTTTTCCATATTGAGCATGCTAGATGATGATGAGTGCCATATTGCATCATGTCGTTAGATCGACGTAGGACACAACCCTAAGAGCATGAAAATGATATTAATATAAATATCCACGAGTATGAGTTACCTAGAGTAACAAAGAGATGAGACTAGAGGGTTGTGTCAGAAGAGACATTACGATGGATCTAGAGGGACCTCATGCATTTTGTATGTTCATAAGCATAGGGCTACTTCCCCTAGAGATGATGAGTGCGGACGCGCACCTTATGATGAGCGCGAATGCGCACAGGTGCGAAAGCACACAGATGAGGGTGTTCATGAGGCGCATGACACTATGGGGTTCCGCTGACCTCCGGACGTCGCTACAGATTAGCTTGACCAGAGGGTCCAGGGGGTGTGCGAGCGCCCTGGGGACTCACACTCGCACGTGTGAGTCGTGTGTAGGGAAGTACTACACATCCAATTTGTCCGAGACTGGAGGCCACCCCTAAGATGATTAGAGATAGGTCCCTAAATCATGATTGCATGTGTTTGCATTTGCATGGCCCCTATAGTGGGGCCACTTACTGAGTATTCTTTGAAATACTCAGGCCGTGTGCCACATCATTTTTCAGGTAAAGGCAAGGCGCACTTGTACGGAGGACGGCGGCATCGCGAGCAGA
Source organism: Cucurbita pepo subsp. pepo (assembly GCF_002806865.2). NCBI lineage: Eukaryota > Viridiplantae > Streptophyta > Magnoliopsida > Cucurbitales > Cucurbitaceae > Cucurbita > Cucurbita pepo. Next base: position 1,388,497 of record NC_036655.1, on the reverse strand, counting down.
GACTGTGGCACGTGCATAGGGTAGATTCATATTTAAATTTCTAGTCTTAAGTTAGAATAGGTTGTTTTGCATTTCATTGTTTTAAATTATTTTGTATTTGTTTTTGTTTTCTCTAAATTTTCAGTATTTCATACTTAAACACGTAAGACCATGGCTGTGTTTTCCAGAGAAGAAGTTGTTTTAAACGTTTTTTTTTTAAGTTTACGTTATCAACTATGTTCATGTAAGAGTTATATTTCCGCATTATAGATGAGCATGAGACGTTAGTAGCGACTGTGAGTATGTGGAAATTTATGGTCGTTACAGCTCAGGTGCTTGATGGATGTTATCACCCTGTTGAGCATGTATATTTAATTTGCAGTTAATATGTATGATGATGTTAGATGACGGTTGTATGCAAACTCAGTTATTTTTCAAGACCCATTAATAAGTTAGGCCTAGGGATTTGTGGTTAGAAGTGACATTGCGTCTAGGCCTAACCTTTCCCTAGGAGCCTAACAGAGCACCACTGCAAATGAAGTACCTTCTTAAGAGTGTTTTTAGGCTGCTAGTTGTGTAAATGATATCTATAGTTTCGTGGGAGGACCAAGGGTTCCTGATCAGTTCTCATTGCTTCTAGCCGTTTTGCATGGGAAAAGTGTCCCCATGTCGTACAGTCCATTAGCTACATAGGAAAGGATTGGGTCGTGCCCCCAATAAGGGGGACTATCATAGGCCTAGGAGGTACTCAGCACACCCCTAGGTAAGATGCCATATAGTCTCAGAATGCCATACAGAGGTAGCGCCTCTTAGAGAGACACCAGTCATTACGACTCGATATAAGGAGGTCTTAGGGATTACAAGAAATGACGAAGAACCAGAGAATCCCCAAGGGGATAAGACCAAAACCAGATGTCCTAGAGCCAATTAGAAGCCCATGGGAACCTCTTAAGCTTGGGATGCGATGGGAGACTATAAGTAGGCGGCTTACTAAGTTTGATTTTTATACTCATCCATGTTTTCCTATCTTTTTCAGGTGTTTGCTTGACTACCGGACAGGATGGAGGAGCGTTCGAGAGCTGTGCTATCACAAAGGGAATCGTTCCGGAACGTCAGTTTGTTTTCCGTCTTTTGGAGTCTTTTGTATATTCCTTTTATATTTGTATCCACTTGTAACATTTTGCTTCTTCTATTTTAATTAAATGGTAATTTTATCTTTTACTCTTCTCTTCTCTTCTTTTCTTTTATTTTTGTTTATTTTCGCTTTTGTCTTTTTGGTCACGGTCCAGATTTTTGGTAGTAACAGTACTGGAGCGTTACACTCCCCTCCTTTTCGCTCTTTATTATTGTCACTTTTCCTATGGTGACTTTCTATGGTGATGAAATTTGTTTCGACATCCTGGCTCTGATACAAAATGTTCGATGTGACCCTCGATCGAAATATGCTGAAACAAGTAAAACAAGCAAATGAACAATTTGAGTGGAGAGATCTTTTAGAGCAAAGAAACCTTAATCACTTGCTTTTCAATTCTTTAGGTGGTTCTTAGAGTGAAATGAACATATATCTCATTTGTATTTATAGAACCACTAACAATCTTCCTAATTAAATTACAAAATTTGGTCTATAAACACAAAACTTGGTCCAGAATTTGGTAACTACTATCAATTCTCCTATAGTTTCTTCATAAGTTATTAACTTATTCTACTAAATCTAGTCATAATTCTTTTAAGGTTACTCCATAAACTAATAACTTTCTACCCAGTTTACTAACCAGCCTTATCAATATTATGGTTTAGATTTAGAGGCATTCTTATTTTTGTAGGCTTTAGTTGTATATTCTTTGAAGAAAGGCATAATAGGGAAGTTCTATTCTTTAATAAAATTTAATATAACTTTTAATTGAGTTTATTGAATACTATCCTATTTTGTTGTCATCCTCGAACAGAATCACATTATTAGTTTAAGATCTTTATGCTCGGATAGCAAGTCTAGAGAAAAGTCTGTAGTACCTTACTAGATCATGGGTACAATGAGAGCCTACGAGAATGGCTTATTGGATATGTTTATATAACTTATCCCTTTCTATTTTTTTTCTAGGTATTCGCATGCTGCTCGTTGAAGTGGAGAAGCGTCCGAGAGCTACATCGTCACAAAGGGGGGCGTTACGAAGCGTCGGTCCATTTCTGTAATTGAGTGTCTTTTATCTCATTTTGTTATTGTATCCCGAACCCTTTTTTCCGTTTGTAATAAATTTGAACACCCTCCAGTAATGATATTTTTGTTTTGTATTTCAAATTTTCTTATGTTATTTTGTTTTTAATTTTATTTATTTCATTTTTTTTTTCCCGTCTTGATCAGAATTTGGAAGTCTCGACATTTGAATGACACTCGTTTTGTTAGCTAAAACAACTTTCTAACTTAGTTGTAAGTGGCTTATTAGTTGAATCAAAAACAACTTTCTAACTTAGTTGTTGAATTTTAAGTGGCATACTAATTAGTTCTCGAACAATTTTTTAACCTAATTCAAACCAAATATTAATTTTATCACCCCTATATTGATTCAATTTCTTTTCAACTTGTTAGAAATTTAGGTTTTTCTTATTTTATTTTTTATTAAAGTATAGTAAGATAGAAATTTAACACCAACTTAAAAATAATAATTATAAACGTCACATCTCATTCAGGTCTGGCTGAGGGTCAAAGAGGAGCAACTCGGCTCAAATAGTCATGAATCCTCAATTCAATTTCAATAAACATATGATTGAAAAATGAGAGGTTGAAATTGATTTCAATTCAATTAAAAAAATTATCCTAATTACGACATTACTAATTTTTTTTAATTCTACATATTTAAATCTTCATAATATATTTTAAATTCCATAATACTCTAAAAAAATCAATAAAACAATGAAAAATTAATAAAAATTTGTTGATACATCTAGAGTGGTAACATTTGTGTTCATAGATACAGTTAGAGTGGCAACATTACAAGTTAATATCTTCTTTTCTGAGGTTCCTTAACCTATTATCTTAATTAATACTATAAATTCAAACAAAGACTGAACATGAACACGGAAATGTGTCAAATAGAACTAAATAAAACATCAAACAGAATTAGAAGTAACCGTACTTATAAGAAATGAGAGAAATAGGTTAAAAGAATTTTAATTTGATAAACCATTTAATTTCGAGGGCAAAATTTTCAAATTTCTACACTCTGATAATTCCAATGTCTCATAAGATGAAACGTTTCCCAACTATTCTGACAAAGATTTAATGTCATTAAAACTCTCAAAACGCAACGATCTCAATATTCAATGCCATTAAACACAAGAAAATACTTTTCGGCACTAAACAGATTTTGGAGCTCCCGAAGAATGACTTCCTTTTCATCAGAGCCACTAAATGTAGGATTCATGGATCCCACGATTGCTCTTAAAATTTTGTTAATTTTAAAAGGATCAGACACGCATACACCCATATAAAAGTATCGAAATTCTTCCTTATCAATTCTTGATGGAAAATCTCCTTCACCGGAGTTGTTTTTCATAATCCACGTGTACCAACCATGGGTAAAACAACTAGAGCTTTCTTGATTCCTAAGGGCAAGTAGTTTATCTACTATATTTGATACTTCAGTCTCTCTTCCAATAACTCCAATTTCATCACGAAATGAGTCCGTCTCTCGATGGTTAAAATCAATTTCAACTTCATTGAATGTTGTATCTTCATCGAGTAAAATATTGGCTTCGAAGACGATATCTTCAAGCTTTTTCACCCATAACTTCTGGGATTCGAGGTCGGCCTTTTGAAAGGATTTGTGTGCACTAGAATGAAGCATACAGAAACTCCATCTAACGTCCTTTCATTGAACACGTTTAACAAGGTGGCCTCCAAAGAAACAGTAAGCACAATAATTGATGTTTGAAAAGTAGGGAAACCACATTTGAAGACTTTATTTTTATTTTTATTAAAGTAGGGTAAGATAGAAATTTAGCACAAAAATGTCACATCCTCTTTTAAGAGAATGGTTGGGTGTGTTCCCAAACCTTTATCCCCTCCTTATAGGCAGAGGTTCTTACACCCTCCTCTCCTGGGGTAAGGATTTCACAATCCACTCTCTTTAGGGCTAAGCATCTTCACTAACACTCGTTCCTTCTTCAATCGATGTGAAACTTCTCCAATACACTTTTTTTTCGAGGCCCAACATTCTTGTTGACACATCGCCTCGTGTCCACCCCCTTCGGGGTTTAGCTTCCTCGTTGACACATCGCTCGATGTCTAGCTCTAATATCATTTGTAACGGTCCACGACCACCACTAGCAGATATTGTCCTCTTTGGACTTTCCCTTTCAAGTTTTCTCTTAGTTTTTAAAACGTATCTATTAGGGAGAAGTTTCCACACCTATATAAAAAATGTTTGGTTCTCCTCTCAACCAATATGGGATCTCACAGTCCTTACTACGTTAGTGGTAAAAAAATTCGTTCTTGATCCTCGTAATCTTTGAGAAGGGCTATGGTATGGCTCTTCATTTAACCTTTCATGCAGCCCATGCCCTCTTTCCTCTATTCTCCCCCGGCACGATAGGTCTTACATGGGGGTATCAATACTATGGTTTAGTTCTTGGAACCTCGTACAGCTAGGCCAATTTCCTTGCATGCCACTTTCACTATCTATACCAAAACTCCATGGGACTTCTCCCATATTTATCTTATTTGGTTTATCTAAGGAAATCAGGTGAATTATTGTGAATTCATGAACATCGGGGACTTCAAATAAAATATATTAATAATAATTTGTGGGTCTTTGTTAACTTAATAAGATGACCAACAAAGATAAAATGATGAACGGGTAACGCAATCAAAATCTTACAAATTGTCAAATAATTCAATCCCGACATATTTGACATGGCTTCTTTCGAAAGTATGTGTTTCGAATTTTTGTACTAGAATAAGTCCAATACCTNCAATACCATCAAAGATGTGAAGTTTCCTAACCATTTAGGCAAAGATTCAATGCTATTAAAATCTTCAATAAGCAACGATATTAAATTAGTGAGGTGTTCAAGTTGTTGAGGAAGATATGTACGGCTCGAATCATAACTTTGCGTTGGATTCTTAATGAAGACAAGTTTGGAATATTTCGAAAATTTGAAGGAGAAATATCACGAGCATAATCACCTATCCACAAATCTTTGAGTGAGCTGCAATGTTATCTAACCAGTTTTGTAGTTTTGTCAAACTTTCACAACTATGAATATGAAGAGATTGAAGGGTGAAAAAAACCCCATCCGGGAGTGAAATAGAACATGAAACCGTAAACTTCCAAGTAGTGGGAGGAGACTAGGACTCTGACCGTATGCCTATTGAAGAATGAGTCGGTGACTCATAGGCAGTGGCTTGCTTAAGGGAACCCACCGGAGCTGTAGCGAAAGAGAGTCTTCATGGGACAATTGTCACTGCTTATAGACTCGAACCTGAGTAATCTATCCATGACCAAGATGAAGCTTGAGTAAAACTAAGTGGAGGTCGTTGATGAATTGAATAGGAAGAGATCGAAAATGTCTCTCCAAAGACATGGGCCTAGTGTAAGAAAATGTCTTCTAATGAGCTGAATGGTGTTCTTGGTGATGTTAGNTTTTTTTTTTTTTTTTTTTTTTTTAATTTGGTTAAGAATTCTAATGTTTCTTAAGAAAGATGAACGTATCCTAGAAAAATGATGAGAAAATCGCACAATCTTCAAAAACTATAAACCAACTAGATATCAACATTAGGTGAGTATATATTTGTCTGGACAGGTATGTATGAAAGATGCCCAGGGTATGCTACAAGCAATAATGACCTTTAAATTAGAGAAAGATAGTGAGAGGGGATTAAGGACATACCAAACCAAGAGCTTCATTAGAGATTCTCTCTTCTACGGGTAGAAATTATTCTTGAGTTCTCATTGGAAAAGGAAGGATTGTTTTTAAGAAGAGGCCGTCATGGGTGAAACACCTCGATATAAGTGAAAAAGAATTCGAGGGATGAAGGCAAGTTGGTTCAGAATTAGATACAAACTTCGACTAAGGTCAACCAAGTAAATGATCTTACTATCGACTCAGTTGAAAGACTTGCTTTATGTATGATGACACATACCCAGTAGCTCATGCACGTGTCATTTATGTTTTATGTTATATGATGATGTAATAATGTTGTATGATGATATGATGATGTTGTATGATGATGTGACGACGTTATATGATAATGTAATAATGTTGTGTGATGATGTGATGATATGATATGATGATGTGATGATGTATATGATGATATAACATAATGATATGATGATGATGATGCATCATAACATGACAATGTAAGATGTATGATGATGAGATGACTTAATATGATGTTATTCTATATTAAGATGTCGTGCATGTATTAAATGTCATAATGTATTATGATGACAATTTTTCTAAGACACAACCCTAGATAATATTAATGATGATGATCGTATGAAGGCCAATGCATGCATGTTACTTAGAATAATATGGAGAGGTCTAGGGTTGTGTCATAAAAATGATTTAAAGATAAAAACTATTAGAGCCTCATACATTTTGTGTGTACATATACATCGGGTTACTTCCCCATTTATGATGATGAGTATGAACTTGTACATTATGATGATGACGATCATCATGCCTCGCAAGACACTTAGGGGTCTGCTGTCCTCCGGATGTTGCAATAGGCAGCTAGCTCGACTATAATGGGTCCACGAGGGGTGTGAACTATCTGGGGATCCACACTTGCACGTGTGGGTCATGTGTATCGAAGTACTACACATCCAATTTTGTCCGGACTGGAGGTCACCCCTATTATGTTTTAACGATAGATTTCTAATCATGAGTTACATGTGTTTGCCTTCTCTGGCCCCAATAGTAGGGTCACTTACTGAGTATTTCTTAAAACACACCAGCCGTGTGCTACTTCTATTTCAGATAAAGGCAAGGCATCCTTGTACGGCTAATGACGACATCCGCATGTCAAGGCCATGACACATGCATAAGATAGTGGTATTTTATTTCTTAGACTTTAAGTTAGGATAAGGTGTTTCAACTTTTATGGTTTGTTTATTTCATTTAGTATTAGTTATCTTAAAGATATTTTTAAACACGCAAGTCTATGGTTGTGTTTTCTGATGAAGTTTTTAAATATTTAATTACACATAAGAGCGTAAATTATGATGACGATAACGACTTTAAATGAGTAGAAATCTAGAGTCGTTACAAAGTATTTCTTCAAACCTAGAGTCAACATCTCCATAACGAAGAATCAACCAAGATAGCATAAGAAAATTTGAGAAAGTACTATTTATAAAGATGGTTCAGAACACATACAGAGGACTTGTCAGTTGCATTAATAAAGCCTATAGTGTGATATAATTAAAAAAGGAAGGACACCAATGGTGTGAAACTTACTATCAGCTCGTTCTTATACTTTATCATTGACAGCTTTCCTTCAACGTCTCAGGTAAATTTTTTACTTAATCTAAAATCGTTACTATATATATATCATGAACATTTAATGCGGACGTTCTTAAAATTTTAACGTCCTCTATTTTTTTATTTTTTTTTATATATATATTGATTGCCTTGAATAGCTTAACTCACTACTATAAAAATTATTTTATCCATATATTAGCCTACATTGATCATAATTTAGTTACTTTCTCAACTAGCTTACTTTTTTGTGTTAAACACGAGTGTTCCTGAGTGTAAAATTAGTGAGTGAGTTGAGTGTGTGAGGTCCTAATCATATTAACTACTGTTTGTATAATCATGAATCAAGTTTGAGTCCATGTTCTATACGAGACTTATTGGTGCCAAAGAAAGATAAAACTTGGCGCATGTGCATGCATAATAGAGTCATCAACAAAATCACGTAAAATATTGACATCTTATTCCTAGGCTAGACGATATGCTTAATATATTGCAAGATTCATGTCAATTTATAAAGATTGTCTTCAAATCTGGATATCATCATATTAGAATGCATGTCGAAGATGAATGAAAAACTTCTTCCAAAATTAAATTTGAATTGCATGCATTCCATTGTTTTAAATTATTTTGTATTTGTTTTTATTTTCTCTAAATTTTAGTATTTTGTATTTAAACATGTAATACCATGGCTGCGTTTTCAAAAGAAGAAGTTGTTTTAACCATTTTTCAAAGTTTACGTTATAAATGATGTTCATGTAAGAGTTATATTTCCGCATTATAGATGAGCATGAGACGTTAGTAGCAACTCCGAGTATGTGAAAATTTAGGGTCGTTACAGAAACGATATGAAAAATGTTATGATATGTACATAATGGTAGCGGGGTTGTATTAAATGATAACGAAAATAGAAAAGTTTTGGGACCTTATGCATTATGTGTGCTCATGCATTTGGGGGATACCCCTATTCCATCACGAAGGTACGGACGCGTACATCCAATGGCAGAACAACGATCGTTATGTTTACACAGCACTGTTGTGACAGTGACTAGTTCTAACAAGTGTCCGGCTTAAGGAGCTCCTAGAGTATGCTCACCGGACAAGGAAAGTGGCCCAGCGGTGTGCAAACTGACTGGTGAGCTCATACCCGCAATAGTGGTAGACGTCCAAATTACCCATTAGAACAACACCGTAGGAAGACAGATTGAAAGATAGGTCCCATCATCTCATTTGCATGTGATTGTTGCATTTAACCCCAATAGTGGGTCACTTACTGAGTATTTCTTTAAATACTCCATGTGCTACTATATTTTTCAGGTTAAGTCAAGTCATTCTTGTACAGTTGACAACGGCATCGCAACTCGAGACCATGGCACATGCATAGGATAGTGGTATTTATTTTCTTAAACTTAGGCTAGAATATGATGTTTTTAACTTAAGCTCTTATTCATTTTATTTAGTCTTTTGTTGTGTCGTTTTAAAGATATTTTCGAAACACGTAAGTCCATGGCTGTGTTTTAAGATAAAGGTTATGTTTTATGGAATTTAAATGAAGTCTTCCGCATTCAATGTTTATGGTACGTATACAGTAGCGACCTTAAATTAAGTAGAAAATTTTGGGTCGTTACACTTAGGGTTGTGTCCTATGTCGATGTAACGACATGATGCAATATGACAAACAACATCATAAGGCATGTTCAACATGGAAAACATCATCATGTTAATAACATTGTCATGCATACATCATACTCATCATAGAAGCCATTAAGTACATCAAATATAACATGTACGTCATGCATCGAAACATAAATAGCGTACATTCAACAGACATCACAACACGTTCTTGGTTGGTCTTGGCCGAAGTACTCCCTATATAGCTAAACGTAAGCTCCCGTTCCGTGAGAGCTGCTTCCTACGTTGCCGGGGTTTATTTTCTATCACACCGTTCGCCACTTTCCGTTAGTATTTCACAATTAATTTACCAATAATTCAATAAATGTGAAATACGGCTCTAAAACGGCCTCGAAAACCTTAATCGGGGCTGAAAGCAGATCTGGGAGGGTCGAAACAGTGGAAACCAAGCTGAAAAAAGGTGAGCCGAGCCGAACAGTCGTTGGGAGCTGCCGGAGGGCCCACCGGAGCGTCACCGGAGGGAGCTCGAGACGTTTGCGCCGAGCGGAGCCGAGGGCACCGCCTACGCCGCTGTGTGACACGTGGCAGCAGCAGAGTGAGTCACGTCGTGCGGTAGAGTTGGGTCGAAGCGCGGGTCACAATCTAGTTCGGGTCGTGGTCTGGGTCGCGGGCTGCAGTAGGCTAGGGCCAAGACTAATCGTTGAGCCTTGGCTTACTGGGCTGGGCCGCAAATGTTTGGGTTGCAGGCCGACTCGATTGGATTGTGGGTCTGGTCTCGGGTTGGTTCAATTGAACCGTAATTCTCAGTTGGTTTTAGGTTTGGGCTGCTATAGTTGGGTTGGGCCGAAGGCAGAGGCCGAGGGAAAGAATGGGCTGGCTCTCTCGAGTTTTGGGTTCGGGTTGACCCGGATCCGCAGATCTCGTCTTCCTTACCCGAGTTCGGCCGATTTTTCGGCGAGTTTTCTCTCTTCTTCCTTTTTCTCTTTATTTGTCGTTCTTCTTTCTTTTCTAGGAGTTTTGCAGCCTAAAAGTTCCTAAAACCACAGATCTAAGAACGATTAGGAAAACCCAATTTTTCGACCTCGGTTACCAATGACGACGCTTACGAATAAGAACAAAACGTACCTTGAGTTATTGTGCTTTCGTTAGGGATCTTTCTCGTGCTGGTAACTGATCGTTTGGTGTCGGTTTTCGGGTGGTTTAGGGCTCATCGGAGAAACTGGAAACTCGCCGGCGTTTATCCGAAATCTCTCTCTCTCTCTCGTATTTTCTTTCTTTTCTCTGTTTTCAGGTATTCTGATAGGTGCTCGAAGTTGTGGGCTGAAGGCTGGGCGAGGTGTGGCCGTCGTTTCGCGTGGGGTCCGCGAAACTCGACGGTCGCTGGAAAACTTGCGAGTTTTCCGGCGACTGAGTTTTTTTTTTCTTTTTCATTTTCTTTTTCTTTTTCTTTTTCTTCTTCTTTCCCGGGTCGTTACAATACTCATAAATACATGATACATCTTAATATACTTTATAAGATTTTGTTTGGTTTTGGTCCACCTGAAATTTTTTCTAATGAACCCGAAACCCGAACTGATTCTATTATATTTCAGAAAATTAACCCACCCAAAATGCTAATCTAACTCAAAGTAACTCAGAGTTGTATCAATAGTGTTACCAAAATAGCACCAAGCTTATTCATATACTATTACTTGAATGTGTGTAAAGATTCGGATTTTTATTTATTTTAGATTTTATGCTGAGATTTTATTTTTGCTGCCAAAAAATGAAAAGATATTATACTAGCATTTATTCTCGCTAGAAAGGTGCACGATTTTTTTTTTTTCAAGGAAATTACTACGGAGTCATAAAGAACTTTTATATTCCTATATTCAACTCTCCTCCTTCCTTGTAAACGACTTTTGCTCTCCAAACTTGTTGGGTTTTCGAGGGTGTCTGAGTGAGTTAGCCAAGAAAAAGTCTGGCGTGGTTCGCTGGATAGTTTCTTGTTCGGCGAGTTCTCGAAATCGATTGTGTTGCTGTTTTGGAGGAAGAGTCGAGTGGAACATCGACGTCGGAATCGTTGCACCAAAGAAGGCAAACCGTCAGAACGAAGGAGGAGGACGCCACATACCGTTGTCAGAAGCGGAAGGGATTGTGTCGTCGGCGTCGGCGGCACATCAGATTATGGTTTTCGTGAGGGTTCGGGCAAAGAAGACGTAAAGTTGGGTCGGGTTTCGGCCTTTGAACCAGCCCACGGAACGAACGCGGGCCCTGTACGTTTCGGCCCAACACGGACGCATGTTGCAGCCTTGGTCTCAGCTCCGCACGCGTGCTCTCGGCTCGGCATGACGTGTACGGCAGCTCGGCGTCAAAATCCGTAGCTCGGCTTGGCGGCTTAGTTGGTCGGCTCAGCAGCTCGGCGTCAAAATCCGTAGCTCGGCTTGGCGGCTTAGTTGGTCGGCTCTACAGCTCGGCTTGGTGACTCGGTGTAATAGCCAAAAAATAATAATAACAATAACAATAATAATAATAAATAAACAAATAAAAATAATTATAAAAAAATATATAGGTCAAAATAATAAAAATAATAATAATTCATAATTAAATAAGGATTACTTAAAAATAAAAATAAAAATAAAATTTACCCACCTCTCTCTACTAACCTCTCGTCCAACAGCATCCTCCTTCCTCAAACCACCCTATCACAGTTCATCCAAAAATAAATAGAAAAAAATTTCAGGGAAAAAGTGAAATGGTGTTTCAACAAGAATATGATGCATATCTACGGGAGAGATTTTGGTCTGTTATTATGGTAAAATTTTATCTCAGATCAAATCTTCTTTCATATTTTACTAATAATCAGATCCCATATTCAATGCTAGCATTGGAAGTCAGTAGGAAATAAGGTCAATAAAATTTTAGTTGGCATAGCCAAACAATCAATTAAAATTGGCTAACAATATCGGTTTACAAAATCAAAATTAATATAGAATTAGAGGAATATCTTATTTACAGAATTGAAAATGTTTACCGAACTAAAAAACTATTTACAGAAGGAAAATAATTACAAAGAGGGAGAACCGAAAATTTGTTGAATAGAATTTAAAAATAAAACAGGAAATATTAGAGGGAACTCCATTAAATTTTGTCTAACAGTAAATATCAGAATTTTAATATCTAAATTAGAGAAATAATTTTATAGAGTTCAAATTTGAAACTGATGTCATAGGCTCACATAGGTTGACTTTGATTTCAAAGGACGAAATCGAACTTTCATTAAGGCTATATACGTGACAACGACTTAAGCTAACCAGGTAAGTGGCTCACCCATCGTAGGTTACGCGTTAATTGCTGTTTGTTGGCACGTGCCCGTGGATTCGCACGTGTCATTAAATTGTATGCTAGTTGGTTGTGCTTAAGTACGTAATCATGTGTACGTGAATGTATGCTATGTATGCTGCTTAGTTTGATGCTGTATGTTATGCATCAGACGATATGTTATTCTTGAATGATTATGGCATGATTGTATGGAATATTTGAATGTAAACAGCATGAATTGTATGACATGAAATACGGTAAACCGCATGAAAACACAACCCCGTTAGGAATATGTATGATACGTAAAGAAATGAAAATTTGAATGACATGTAAGCATGAAACGTGACAAGAGGTTATGTTCATTAATGTTAAATGTAGGACTAGTGGGGACCTCATGCATATTGTGTGTTCAAGCATCTGGGGGATACCCTTATCCCATCACAAGGGTACGGACGCGTACATCCAATGGCAGGGCAACGATCATTATGCTTTGCATAGCGCTGCCGTGACGGTTTCTAGTTTTAACAGATCCCAGCATAAGGGGTTCACAGAGTATGCCCACCGGATAAGGGAAGTGGCCCAGCAGTGTGCGAACTAGCTGGTGAGCCCATACTCGCACGTATGGGCTGTGTGTAGAGTATATGGTACACGTCCACGATTACCCGTTAGGACAGCACCATAGGAAAAACGAAACGAAACAATAGGTCCCATCATTTCATTGCGTGTGATTGTTGCATAACCCCGATAGGGGGTCACTTACTGAGTATTCTAGAAATACTCAAGCCTCGTGCTTCTTTACTTTTTCAGATAAGGGCAAGGTACCCATGTGACATTGACGCTGCATCGTACACCCCGGGACCATGGCNTTTTTTTTTTTTTTTTTTTTCTATTTCATAGTCTAGGTTGAATTCGGTTTGCAACATTAGTATTGGTTAGTATAGGTTGAATTGTATTTGCATAATAAATTTCGGTTTTGTTCCTTTTCCTTTATTTCAATAATGTTCTTTTCCTTTCTTTCCCTTATAATCATTTTCTCTTTCACGAGGTAATAAAAGGCGAGTGTAAGTTGCATTTATGAACAGGGCTCATTTAATGTATATTCCGCATTTCAAGATATAGTAATGACCTTAGATTAAATAGGTAAAATTTAGGGTCGTTACACTCAGTATCACTATAATATATCGATTCCAAGGTTTTCGACCCTTCCGAAGCCGTTTCTGCCCTTAGTTTTACCATCCGAGGTCAGTATGGTTCCTAAACGTTAAAGACAAATTAGGTCGGGGATTTATTTTGATAAATAGCATGAAGTTTAGCTAGGGTATGTTATGAAAGGTTCTAAGTTTTTATGTGGTTATCATAGGACGTATTTAACCGCTGGGATTAACTTGTTATGAGTGACTTCAACCAAGACCACTGAGGTAAGTGACCTTACTGTTGGAGTTAGCTTACTACGTGTTGTTTGATGGTGCATGCACCATATTTATGTGATATGATTATGTGATGTATAGATTGTGTTGACTGTAGATTGTGTATGTTATGTGATGTATGAAATACGTCGACTGTTGACTATTTATGTTATGTGAAGTTATAAATAAGATATTAGTATTATATGTCATGAATATGTTGACCGATGCCACAGATACACGTAGAATTATTGAGTCATGTCATGAGATGTTTATGCAACTGGAATGTAATTTCATGTTATGTAATATGTCATGTAATGTAAGTCATGTGAGATACCATGTAATGTAAGAAACGTATGCGATGATAGCACTGCTTATGTAATGTCATGTTAGATATGTTAAGGAACCTCATACATATATGTATGTCATGTGCATCGGGATTCTTCCCCTTTATGATACGAAAGAATGAATTACGATATTTATGTTCGCCATGATATCATGCGGGCCATTTTCTGTTCTGTGGTGTCCGGCGACGTGTAACACGTTGTGCCCGACCAAGTTAGGCCTAGGGGGTATGTATACAAGCCCGCCTGGTGGGTCTATGTACGCGTACATGGGCCGTGTGTGAAGGAGTACCACACATCCAACCCTACCCGGAATAGAAAAGTGCCCAAGGCCATGTAAAGTTTATGAAAAGTTAGGTCCCGCTCATATGTTGCATGTGTTTGCATTCCTAACCCCAACAGTGGGGTGACTTACTGAGTATTTCATAAAATACTCAAGCCACGTGCTACCTACATTTTTCAGGTAAAGGCAAGGCCCCAATCTACGGTTGGCGGCAGAGCTGAGGACACCATANTAATGTAAGTCATGTGAGATACCATGTAATGTAAGAAACGTATGCGATGATAGCACTGCTTATGTAATGTCATGTTAGATATGTTAAGGAACCTCATANTTAGGAGTTTACTTTTATTGGACTGTTTTAAGTTATAGTATTGTTTTATTTGGATTTATTTTGAATTCAATTATTGAAGGTTTATTTTCCGAGATAAGTTTTGTTTTGGATTTATGAATCTTTATCAAAGACTCTTCTAAGGTTATTTATGATGAGCTTCCGAGTTATATACGCATGGGTGACGTCACTAATTAGGTTAAAGAAAATTAGGGGCGTTATAATGTGATTCTCATATATTTTGACTATATACGGTTCAATATTACATTAATAACATATAATTTTTCATACAAAGATAATATTAAATATAAATATTATTATTAAAAATTTAATAATTAATTGTGAAGTTTTATAGCTTAAATTTCAACCTAAGAACCTATTCGCATGCTAGTTATTAAGGATGTTTATACTCATTCATGTTCCTGAGTTGCACGGGTGTGACATTGTTAGATGCAAATTGTGGGACTTTTGTTTAAATAGATATGCATATAACATATAAATTATATATATTTTTTAGTATAGTTTTGTTAAGTGTTGACGTAAGTATGTTTTAAAATCATGTGATTAAAATGTTAAACGCTTAACAAAAATAAAATTCAGTTTATTTCATATAAAATTAGCTAAAAATCAATTATAATTATTCGTCCGTATGTCGACTAATCCTCACTAAAAATCTCTCTGTATATTTGTTTTCGTATACAAACAATTTTATATATATATATATATATATATATATATATATATATATATATATATAAATATTTATAAATAAACTCAAAAACTTAATTATATTATTTATAATATATTTATTTTTTAAAAATAAAATTAGTTTATTTATTTTAATAAATTAATATAATAAAAATAAAATAATTAACAATTAATTGTCAGAAATTAAATACTATAACAAAAAAATATTACAAATATTTGAACAAAAAAAAAATAACGTAGAATTTTGATTCTTATTTGATTTTTAATTAATTTTTAAATATCTTATTCTCATATATTTTATTCTTTATTTAAACAAACTACCTTTAACACATTCTTAAATTAGGAAATTTAATAAATTTTTAAATTTTTAAATCAAATATAATCTTAAATTATTTGATTAAATCTTATTACTAAATATATTAAAAATATATGAGGTTGATAATTAATATTAATAATGCGCCCTAACTTATCATAGTTAATTTTTTTAATAATAATAGTAATAAATAAATAAATAAATAAATAAATAAATAAATAAATATATATATATATATATATATATTCTTGACGCCTAATTTTAAAAATTAAATAAAGATTTAAAATAAATTTCAATTTAAGTTAAAAAAACAAGATTTATTTTTTTTAATATTAAAAAAAATCAAATCAAATTAAAATTTTTTAAATTATTTTATACATGAAAATATACACGTTAATATGAAAAAAAAAATATATCTCTCAAATCTAGAGAATTCAAAATAAGGAAAGATTAGTTTTTAAAATAGAAAATATTAGATTTTTTTTTTATTTTTTTTAAATTATAAATACAGAAACAACCATTATTTTTTCCAATCCAATTGGAATTCCGAGCAGCTTTCTTTCTCTTTAGTTCAATTAAATTCACAAACCAACAACTTTCGACTAGGATGGCTCGTGATCAAGGCAACAAAATTTCCGAACTTGTACCTGATGTCATCGAGTTAATAGTCAGCAAACTTCCTTCCTATTGTTTGCCGAGCTGTAGGCTGATCTGCAAAACCTGGAACGATGTGATCTTAAATTCTAAGCATCACCCTTCAATCTCGGCTGCTTCCAATTTCTTCCTTGCACATGTTTATTCAGGCAGCCGTGATCGTCCCAATTCTCACTGCTTTCGTAATCTCCATTGCTTGAAATTGGATCCCGACCACGTGGAAGGAGTGAGGAGTGTTGCTTCATTCAACTTAGAGCGTAAGTATTTTAAGCGTTCTTTTATCTCAACTATCAATTCGTGCAATGGACTCTTGGCTTTCGTGGTCACTAAAAAGACAAATAGTTGGCTTAGCCCGAATAGTGTCGTGATATTAAATCCCATTACGAATGAGTACTTCGAACTCCCCAAAGACAAATACAAAGGGAATTGGTTTACTTGCTGCTATGGATTTGGGTTTTGTCCGAAAACAAAACAATACAAAGTGGTAAGAAGCTCTACTATTCGTGATAGAAACTCCATCATCCATAACTACAAAACAGAGATTTTTGCATTTGGGACCCGGCCGGAATGGACGCAGATTGAGTCACCAACTTGTTCTTTTAATGGATGTCATGGTGTTTACTTAAACGGAGGGCTGCATTGGATTGGCCAAAATAATCTTGGTCCCGATGTCATTTATCGTCTAAATATGGAAGATGAGAAATACGAGCAGATTCCTTTTCCTAATGATGACGGTTATTTTCCTTGTATTGGAATATTTAATGGTGCCATTCATTTAACTCTTTCTATGGAGGGGTACAAGTATAGGGTGTGGAAGATGAAGGAAGATGGTTCGTGGATTAAAGCATTTAGTGTCATCGTACCAGATGTCAATAAAAATATACTTTCCTTCTCAAAATCGACAGTGGAACCGATTAAAATATGCAAAGATGGAAAGATCTTGTGTCTTTGGGCTGGAGCTGAATTAGTGTTGTATAATCCCACCACTAAGAAGATGGAGAAGTTAATAGATGATACAACTGCAAGAGATATTTCGGTTCACAACATTGACTGCTTTACTTTTAACGCTCTTCCCGATATTTTAACAGGAAAATTAGGTAAATTTTGAGAGTAATTTGTTGTATTCAGCCTTCGAAGATTGAAATTGAGATTGAGATTTTATTTTAAATATAGGTTGAATTTAGTTTTGATTATAAGTTTTAGTAGTTGTATTACATTTGGTTTAATTTGATATAATAAAAATAAAATAATTTACGAGACTAATTATTTAAAAATGATCGTAATTTTCGGAGTATTTGATCCATTAAAATAAAAAATATTTAATTTAATTTAATTTGATCCATTAATTTTGATAACCTACCATATTATTTAATTTTTAACATTTTATAATGTTTAATTTAGTGTCAAATATAATATAATATAATATTAATTTATTTGATACATACATTAAGAATATTTTCAAAAAAAGGTTCGTAATCAAGTTTGAAACAATCTTTAGTCACTCGAACATATCAATTATTTTAAAATTTTATTATTTTTAATTTCATAAAGTTTGTAATGGTTAGATGTCAAATTCACTTTTTAGGAATTGAAATTAAATTATGGCCACAAACTTTTTGTGAGAGATGGTAAATACCACAATTTATTAGGTAAAAATCAGATTTGTGATGAATGAAATTAATCTCTCGAGTTGAGACGTTACCCTTCAAAACCCGAGCATTATCTTCATCATTAATAACTTTCATGCAATTTCTTGTTTGCATCTGAGCCATTCAATCAAGCTTAATTTCTTGTATAGATTGCATCTAAGTCATTCAATCGAGCCTTGATCAAGTTCAATTGTGAAGTGACGCAATTTAGAGCAAGGTTACAAATCTTATCAAGTCTTGATCAAGTTCGATTGTGGAGTGACTCAATTTAGAACAAGGTTACAAATTTTGCTTCTAATCTTTGGTCGTGAAGAAGTAATCTAATTCTAATCTTTATCTCTTGGTTGATACGAATTGTTTTATCATTTCTTTGTTTTATTTCGTTTTCATAATTATCTTATCTCGATTGCCTTAAATAGCTCGCTACTATAATAATTGTTTTATCCATAAATTAGCCTACCTTGATCATAATTTAGTCACTTTCCCAAATAGTCTACCTTTGTGTGTTAAACACGAGTGTTCCTGAGTGTAAAATCAATGAGTTGAGTGTGTGAGGTTCTAAGCATATTAACTACTGTTTATACAATCATGAACCAAGCTGAGGTTAATGGAGGGAAGATCAATGAGCTAGTTGAAGAAGTCGAGAAGAAAGAGGAGGAATTGGAAGATGGGAGTCATTTGATCAAAGAGACAACCTGTTTCACACGCCATGTTTAGTCAAAGGGACTCATTGTAGTCTTGTCATCGATAGTGGAAGTTGCACAAATATTGTAAGTACCATTTTGATCAAAAGGTTGCAAATTCCAACCGAACATCATCCTAAAGCTTACGAGCTTCACTAAAAAAATATTAATGAAAATAATGTGAGTAACTGTTTATTTTTATAATTTAAATNTTTTATTATTTTTAATTTCATAAAGTTTGTAATGGTTAGATGTGAAATTCACTTTTTAGGAATCGAAATTAAATTATGGCCACAAACTTTCNGTTATAAGTGTCATACTTTGATTGGTCCATAATGTCAATTTTGTCGTCACATCATCACGTTGGTATCATCTTGTTTGGACTGAAACTTTTTCGTTTTTGCTATGATTTGAATGAACCAAAAAAGACATTGAAATCGTTATTCTCTACCTTACACTGGGTATCATCTTGTTTCGACTGAAACTTTTTCATTTTCACTCTGATTTGAATGAACCAAAAAAGACATTTAAATCGTTATTCCGAACCTTACACAATCGTTCGGTATCATCTTGTTTCAACTGAAACTTTTTTCGTTTTCGCTCTGATTTGAATGAATCAAAAAAGACATTGAAATCGTTATTCCCAACCTTACACAATCATTGGGTATCATCTTGTTTCGACTGAAACTTTTACGTTTTCGATCTGATTTGAATGAACCAAAAAGACATTAAAATCGTTATTCCCAACATTGCACAGTTGGGTATCATCTTGTTTCGACTGAAACTTTTTTGTTTTCGCTCTAATTTGAATGAACCAAAAAAGACATTGAAATCGATATTCCTGGGTATCATCGGGTATCATCTTGTTTCGGCTGAAACTTTTTCGTTTTCGCTCTAATTTGAATGAACCAAAAAAGACATTGAAATCGATATTCCTGGGTATCATCTTGTTTCGACAGAAACATGTTCGTTCTAACATTTGGTATGATGACACTAAATGCTTTAATCCACGAACCATCTTCATTCGTTTAACGAAGTAAATCTATTTTATATTTAGAAGTTGTTGTCCGAGATGAATCATGCTAAACACAGGACTACCGCCATGGCGAATTATGTTAAAAAAGGGTTAGCCGTGTAAATTAGGGTTGGGCTTGGGTTGGGCCTGGGTTGGGCCGAATTTCATAGAGAGAGTGGAGAGTGGGCCGCTATTTAAGCTCCCTTCTTCCCTCCAAAATGTTTCACTTTTCCCGCGGCTCTTTTCCCTCTATTTTTGAACTCTCGGTAAGTCCCTCATTTCTTCGCTTCCTGTCGATTCTTTTGATTCTCGCCTGAATTCGTTACCGTTCCTCTCATTTCCATGTAAATCCTTCTTCTTCTGCCTTAATTTGTTTCTTCTCTTCTTTCGATCTTGTATCTTGTGTTTTTTTTAATGTCTTACCGTATATGTTTGATCCTTCTTCCCCTTAGTGTTCCTAATTGGTATTTTATTGCTCATTTGTAAGCTATTTGTGTTTTGTGATGCTGATTTCTATATTTTTTTTTGTGCTATTCACTGGTTTTTGGTGAGAAGTTTTCGGATGGTTGATGTTCACTGCTGAATTCTTGTGTTGTTTTTATTTGTTGGAAAATGTTGGAGTTGAATTAACATCAACTGTTGAAGATTTTGCTTGTTTTCAGATCATTCGTTCTTTATCTCCATCTCATGTTGCACTAGTATTATGATCAATGAAAAGTTTTCTGATTAAGAGTTTCCTTTCAAAGAAGTGAGTTTATTGAACAACTTTTGTTAATTTCTTGGTGAAAAAGCACTTGTGCCTGTTGTGGTATGTGCCTCACGCAAGGCAACCGTAGCAGTTTGAGGCTTAAGTATGAAGATGCTTGTGATTGTTCGGGAGTTTCAATTATCGGTTTTGCTTGTATTTCTCCTTTCTGCACATTTATTCTCCATTGACCTGCTGGTTATGATTTTTTTTTTTTTTTTTTTTTTTTTTTTTTTTTTTTTTTNTTTTTTTTTTTTTTTTTTTTTTTTTTTTTTTTTTTTTTTTTTTTTTTTTTTGGTATTTGAATTGTGCTTGCAGGTATTAATTTCAAGTATTAGGATCCTTCGCACTCATGGATAATGTATCTCCAATCCCTTTGATTAAGATGCAAGAACATCATTCATGCTCCATTGGCTTATTTAAACGACTTGCTTCAAGTTCATTTCAGTCTGTCCAACTATTTTGGTGGTAAGATTCTCTCTGTTCAAAGCTTGATTTGATGTCTGCACTTCAAATCATGAAGATCGATATACATTGTTGTTTAAAAAGACTTGGAGAGTGTTGTTATTAGTTTATTTGCTTACATTAATGCAGATTGTAACTATCGACTTTTGGTGCTGGTGGATTGTCAGCAGCAAGAGTAGAGTCTTCTGTGTTTGACAATTTAAATGGTTAATGCTTGAACGTGGTAGAAATGGATTGTAACATGGAAGAGGCCATCAAGGCTATGAAAATTGCTGAGAAGAAGATGGAGATCAGTGATTTTATTGGGGCGAAGAAGATGGCTCAGGCAGCACATAAACTCTTTCCTTCGCTTGAAAACATTACTCAATTGCTAACGGTATGTGAGATTCACTGTTCAGCACAGAATAGAATCTATGGAACGGAAAACGATTGGTATGGGATTCTTCAAATTGATCAATCAGCAGACGAAACAATTATAAAAAAGCAATACAGGAAGCTCGCACTGTTACTCCACCCAGATAAGAACAAGTTTGCTGGTGCAGAAGCTGCTTTCAAACTTGTTGGTGAAGCCAACAGACTGCTTTCTGATCGGTCAAAACGCATGTTAT
This sequence comes from Cucurbita pepo subsp. pepo, assembly GCF_002806865.2. NCBI lineage: Eukaryota > Viridiplantae > Streptophyta > Magnoliopsida > Cucurbitales > Cucurbitaceae > Cucurbita > Cucurbita pepo. The sequence goes on along the minus strand of NC_036655.1, from coordinate 1,366,912 downwards.
ATGACAGGAAGTATGGAGCTGCAAGAAGAAATATTGCACCTTCCAAGTCATCTCATGATCAGCGAAATGGATTCAACAACCAAGCGAGTGGAGCTGCAAAGGGCTACTCAAGTGGAGGGAATTCTTATATGCCACCACAGCCACAGCCACAGCCACAGCCACAGCAGGCTTTTTGGACATGCTGCCCATTTTGTAATGTGAGGTATCAGTACCTCAAATGTTATCTTAATACGATGTTGCGTTGCCAGAATTGTGGCGGTGGTTTCATCCCTCGTGATTTGAGTAGCGAAACGATGCCTCGAACATCCCACCATGCTAACATCCCTCAGAAAAAAGCAGGAGCTTCCAAATCTGCTCCACAAAACAAACATGGTTCTGATAAGAAATCTCGGGATAGATCTGCTGGAGTTGATTTGAATGCCAACGCTGGAAAAAAACAGAAGTCCCAACATGTGGATGTGGAAGATAGACAGGGAGGTAACGTTAAGCCCAAATCCAATACAGCAACAAGCACGAAAAAGCCTCCAACCAAGACTGAAAACAGGAAGAGACAACGAAAATCAGCAGACTTGAAAGAGAAGATGAACAACTCTTCTGTTCGTCATGGAACTATTGATGGTTATGCCAAGGGCATCAAACATGAACTCAAGCCCAACACAGACTTGAAAGGAGTACATGTTTTGGTATGTGCAGATCCTGAGTTTAGCGATTTCGACAAGGATAAAGTGGAAGCTTGTTTTGCAGTCAATCAGGTATGGGCTATATATGACATCATTGATGGCATGCCAAGATTTTACGCCCGCATTAGAAAAGTGTTCTCCCCAGAATTCAAGCTCCAGTTTACCTGGTTCGAACCAAACCCAGATGACAAAGATGAAATTGAATGGAGTGATGCAGAATTGCCGGTAGCATGCGGGAAGTACACAATAGGAGAAACTGAGGTAACAGCTGATCTTCCCATGTTCTCTCATTTAGTGCATTGCCCCAAGCGGGGGGGATTCAAGAATTCTTTCTTCATGTATCCCAGAAAAGGAGAAACATGGGCTGTTTTCAAGGATTGGGACATTAAATGGAGCTCTAACCCTGAAAAACACACAGCTTTTGTGTATCAATTCGTTGAGATCTTGGGAGATTATGACGAAGATGTTGGCATCTCGGTTGCTTTCATGGACAAGGTCAAGGGCTTTGTCTGTTTGTTTCAGACTAGTGAGAAGCATAGACTAAACTCCATTAACATCCCACCCAACGAGCTGTACAGATTCTCTCATCAAATCCCTTCGGTTAGAATGACTGGAAAGGAAGGAGAAGGCGTTCCAAAAGGGTCATTTGAATTAGACCCTGCAGCTCTTCCCCCTAATATTAACGACCATGGGTATCAAAATGGGGTATCGTCACAGAAGGAAAGCAGCGCAGTTCATGAAAATGGAGGAACGGAGAGTGTGAAGAAACATGGGAAGATTGGCGTTGAAAGAGAAACAATGATACTTAGAAGATCACCGAGGAATTTGGGGTAGAGAAATGGAGAGGACTTCATCTTCATCTGCCATGTAGGTAACCCACTAAATTCATCTCATTTCTAATCTTCCCATGTTTATCCATCCCTATTCTATTTTGGTCACCATGTTTGTAAAGTTAGCTTCTTTTTGGACTTCTAAACATAAACAAGAGCTTATATTCTTGGTGGTCGTTGGATTGATCTATAATACTCGGTACTTTGAATAGAAGCGATCATTTTTTTTCTCGGTTTTAGTTCGATTGAATTTTTAGTAAATTAAAATAGAAATATCTCGTTCGATTGAATTGTTAGGATCAATACCAGTTGTTAGCTTTGATACCAATTGTTAGGATCACTCAACAACGTACACACTTGATCAAGATGAATATAAAGAACATGAGAGAGAAAATACAATGTTAGGATCGATACCCGTTGTTAGCTCTGATACCAATTGTTAGGATCACTCAACAACACACACACTCGATCAAGATGAATATAAAGAACATGAGAGAGAAAATACAATGTTAGGATCGATACTAGTTGTTAGCTCTGATACCAATTGTTAGGATCACTCAACAACACACACTCGATCAAGATGAATATAAAGAACATGAGAGAGAAAATACAATGTTAGGATCGATACTAGTTGTTAGCTCTGATACCAATTGTTAGGATCACTCAACAACACACACTCGATCAAGATGAATATAAAGAACATGAGAGAGAAAATACAATGTTAGGATCGATACTAGTTGTTAGCTCTGATACCAATTGTTAGGATCACTCAACAACACACACTCGATCAAGATGAATATAAAGAACATGAGAGAGAAAATACAATGTTAGGATCGATACTAGTTGTTAGCTCTGATACCAATTGTTAGGATCACTCAACAACACACACTCGATCAAGATGAATATAAAGAACATGAGAGAGAAAATACAATGTTAGGATCGATACCAATTGTTAGCTCTGATACCAATTGTTAGATAATGAGTGAACTAATCATTTAAATATGTATAGAGATTGAGTTTAATCCATTTAACAAATCTAAAACTAGGGTTACAATAGATTATTAGAAAGAATATTTAAATTTTTTATATTTAATTTTTTTTAATAATAATAATAATAATAATAAATAAATAAATAAATAAAAATAATAATAATAATAAATAAATAAATAAATAAATAATCAACAACTAAATTTGGGTCGTGGATTAATTTCTTTTCCATTTTCTTTCTCGGGAAACGCCAAACGGAAGAGATATGTTCTTCACTGCTGCGGATTGCGATTTCACCTTCAACCTTGAGTTTCATCGGAGGATTCCGGTGACTGGAGACGTCATTTCGTCCGCGAAACGAGGCGATTCCGGTGATGGTGCAGCCAAACGACGTCGTGCTCTGAAGCTTGTGGATCGAGCGCTGTCGAAGCGTCAATACAAATCCGCTCTTTCGTTGGTCAAGCAGTTGCAGGGGAAACCCTACGGCCTTCGTGCTTTCGGTGCCGCCAAACAGGTTCATCTCTCTCTGTCAAAGCATCGTTGATTTCGATCCTTTCTATCTTCGAAATCTTACTGAAAATGGCGTAGATAACCAAGAGGCCTTCGGCAATGGATAATTTATCCCTCCAACCATTGGTGGATTCGATTCTGGATTCAATTCAGCCATGTCTTCAGGTACATTCCCTGCTTCTTATTATGCAAGTTTTTGATTCTGAAAATTTGATGCCTCATCATTCATCCGTTCGTTCTCTTATAGATCTCTGCTGAAAAGCTAGAGAGTTTAATTGCTGAAGGTAGATATCCTTCTCGCTGTGAGGAAGAAGAACACCTCATATGTGCACAAGTAAAGTGAGCTAAATTTACTGATTCTTTCATGGATGTTTCCACTATTGTTTGTGAGTTCGAGTTTATAATTGGAAGTTTGGATTATGCGTGGCAGCATGAAGCTGGACATTTTCTCGTTGGCTATCTCATGGGTGTTCTTCCAAAACAATATGAGGTGCCAAGCATTCAAGCTCTGAGACAGAATAGATTTGCTGAAGGAAATGTTTCATTTGTTGGTTTTGAATTTCTTGGGGAGGTACGATCCTTTTCATGAAGTTCTTGGTTCTTCCTTCATATATTTGATCTATAAGGCTTCTTACAAAATCCACTTTAAGGCACGTTTTGGTTTTGCCTCCTCACTGTTTCAAAGAAATATGATAGATTATCAATGTTATGTAATGGTTTGATGGTTTGAGCACACCGCTAGCGAATATTGTCCTTGTGATGTTCCACATGTTGGACGATGGAAGTCCCACATCGGCTAATTTAGGGAAATGATCATGGGTTTATAAGTGAGGAATACTAACTTTATTGGTATGAGGCCTTTTGGGGAAGCCCAAAGCAAAGCCATGAGAGCTTATGCTCAAAGTGGACAACATCATACCATTATGGAGAGTCGTGTTCGTTTAACATGGTATCAGAGCCATGCCCTAAACTTAGTCGTGCCAATAGATTGGTAAATCCTCAAATATCGAACAAAGAACTCCAAAAGAAAAGTCGAAGGCAGTAAAAAATGACTAAGACTCCAAAGAAGTCGAGCCTCGATTAAGGGGAGGTGCACTTTGATCGAGGGGAGGTGTTGGATGATGGAAGTCCCACATTGGCTAATTTAGGGAATGATCATGGGTTTATAAGTGAGAAATACTAACTCCATTGGTATGAGGCCTCTTGGGGAAGCCCAAAGCAAAGCCATGAGAGCTTATGCTCAAAGTGGACAATATCATACCATTGTGGGGAGTCGTGTTCGTCTAACACCACATTGGTTAAGGAGGAGAACAAAACACCCTTTATAAGGGTGTGGAATCCTTCCCCTAGTAGATGCGTTTTAAAGTCTTGAGGGGAAGCCCAAAAGGGAAAATCCAAAGAGGACAATATCTGCTAGCGGTGGATCGGGGCGGTTATAGTCCTCTTTAGACTTTCCGTTTCAAGTTTCCCCTCAAGGTTTTTAAAACGTCTGTTAGGGAGAGGTTTCCACATCCTTATAAAGGGTGTTCCGTACTCCTCTCCTCCCCAATCAATGTGAGATTATATCATTCAATATTATCCCTTCAAGGTTTTGTAAAAGATTTTGAAGCGAAACTAATGTTCATTCTGATCGACTCTCCATGCAGATTGATTCAATTAAGATTTTGGTGGAAAATGCTGATATAAAAAATTTGCATAAGAGGGTGAGATTTCTTCACATATAATTTCTATGTTTCCATTACGATTGAATAACTGTTGCCTCATTTTAATGTATTAATCCTGATTTCTAAAGCTCTAATCTGTTCTGTATCATGCAGGAAAATAAAGGCAGACAGGAAAATAAAGGCACAATTTCCTCAACGGTGAAAAGTTCACTTCTTACTTTGTATGCTATCGCCTTTAATGACTTTTTTGTTAGTTGGTTTTGACCCGTTTGAATGAGTTTGTATTCCACGCCTAGCAGGTATTGTCCACTTTGGCCCATTATGTATCGTTGTCAGCCTCACAGTTTTAAAACACGTTTGTTAGTGAGAGGTTTCCACACCATTCCCCTCTCCAATCTATATGGGATCTCACAATCCACCCCTTGGGGCTAGCGTCCTCACCATCCTTACGTTCCACCCCCCTTGGGAGGCCTTCGCTGCCATACCGTCTAGTGTCTAGCTCTACTACCAACTATAATAGTCCAAGCCCACCGCTAGTAGATATTGTTTGTTTTAGCCCGTTATGTATCGTCGTCAGTCTCACGGTTTTAAAGCACGTTCGTTAGTGAGAGGTTTTCACACCCTTATAAGTAATGTTTTGTTCCCCTCTCCAATCCATGTGGGATCTCACAATCCACCCCTTAGGGCCAGCGTCCTCACCGTCCTCACATTCCACACCCCCCTTGGAGGCCTTTGCTGCCATACCGTCTAGTGTCTAGCTCTACTACGTCAGTCTCATGGTTTTAAAGCGCGTTCTTTAGCGAGAGGTTTTCACACCCTTATAAGTATGTTTTGTTCCCCTCGCTGCCACACTGTCTTGACATTTCACCTCCCTTAGGGGCCTAACATCCTGCTGCCATATTGTCTGACGTCTAGCTTTGATGCCAACTATAATAGCTTAAGCCCATCGCTCGTAGATATTGTCCAGTTTTGCCCATTATGTATCGTCGTCAACCTCACGGTTTTAAATTGTGTCTGTTAGTGAGAGGTTTCCACGCGCCCTTTAATTAATGTTTTGTTCCCCTCTCCAACCGACCTGGGATCCCACACATCCAATCTTTTGAGAAAGATAAAACATCGAAAATTAAGTACTCTTTGATAGTTGTTTGTTGTTTAGAATTGAAATTTAATAAAACTTCAACTATTTTTCAACCGGTCGTTCTGTTTTCTTCTTTAAAGTTGTTTTTACTTATCCTATTCTTAAAACAACCGTAGTCGTTCATTAGACTGCATTCGAAGCTGGGAAACAAACCCAACTCGAAGACTGATATTCAATCGAATTCCTGAAATAGAGGAATGGTCTGATTATCTTGAATAACTTGTGACTTGGGGAATTACTAGAGAAGTTTTTTGAACAGAATCTTGTTTTCCTTTGGTGTTTTCAGAAATTGAAGCAGTTTTCATGTGTAATATTAGGAGGTTTAGCAGCTGAGCTTCTAGTTGCTGGAAAGTCTGATGGCCATCTAGCAGATATTCTCAAGGTAAAACAATTCCTTTCCTTATGATTTTCTCCCCTTGTTTTCCATTTTCTAGTACCTATTTCATATTCTTATTTGCAATAGCTGGAGAGTGTTCTTATATGGCTTGGCCTTCCAAACTCTGATGCTGATCGCCATTTGAAATGGGCTGCGATGAACACGGCATTTATAATGTCTCGACATAGCGAAACAAGATCAATACTCGCAAAAGTTATGGCGTTGGGGAAATCGATCGGATTCTGTATTGATACAATTGAAAACTGTTTGCAGGGGATTGAGATATAAAAATTGATTGTAGTACAGGTTTTGTTGATAACAAAATGTAGTTGAATGAACAATTGTATGAGTTGATAAACTTAGAAAATGGTCTAACTTCATCGGGTTGAATATAAAAGCATGGAATTTTATGTATAGATCCATTTATACCATCTTGATGGCTTTTGTACCATCCGTAGGAGTGATAAAGGCACTTTTTCGATTGAGTATGGCTTCGACTATGCCTCAAGCCCACCAATTAGTTAATCATAGACATATTTTAGTTAATGGTTCTATAGTGGATNGCGTTTTCATTATGGTCTTACAGAACGACAATTACTTAAATACGTTCGTATCGCCGGAAAAGCCAAAGGATCAACGGGTCAAGTTTTACTACAATTACTTGAAATGCGTTTGGATAACATCCTTTTTCGATTGGGTATGGCTTCGACTATTCCTCAAGCCCGCCAATTAGTTAATCATAGACATATTTTAGTTAATGGTTCTATAGTGGATATAGCAAGTTATCGTTGCAAACCCCGAGATATTATTACAGCAAAGGATGAAAAAAAATCGAGAGCACTGATTTAAAATTATCTTGATTCATCCCCGCATCAGGAATTGCCAAAACATTTGACTCTTCAGCCATTGCAATATATAGTCAATCAAATAATAGATAGTAAATGGGTCAGTTTGAAAATCAATGAATTGCTTGTTGTGTTGTAGAATATTATTCTTGTTAGGCACACCGAGCAAGAGATCTCGATAGTTAGACAGAAAAGAAAGTTTGTCAGGGGCGGCAGGCACGGAGCTACAGAAGCAAAGAAAGCATCAAGGTAGGGAACACTCCAGATTGACTAGAGGCCTTTGTAATCAAAGAAATTAACCCCAATCAAGCTAGAATTAGATTGAACCTTGTTCTTGCTTCGGAACTTTGTTCTAAATTGAGTTACTCCACAATTGAACTCGACTCTACAATCCACAAAATTGCATGAAACTTAGAAATGACAAAAATGTCCACAATGAACTCTACAATTCACAAAATTGCATGAAACTACAAAGATGTCGGATTTCTGATGGGGAACGTCTAAACTCGAAAAATGAATGTCTCAACTCGAAAATTTTAATTTTTACCTAACAATTTGTAAGTATTTATAGTCTCTCTATGAAAGTCAAGTAGTTTCTGACCATGATTTAATTAACGACCATGATTCTGCCTTCTTTCACTTGGTAATATAGAATAGGTGTTGAGGTTTGTTTGCTCGCTCCTTCTTTCCCGAACTGTCAACTCGGTAAATAAATGGGTTGGTTGGTTGTTCAGTAGCTAATGAATTTACTGTCCCTGATGGAACTCCTGCGCCTGTCGGTCTCCCAGCTTCGCTCCTCTCCCTCTCGGTTTCGCAGTTTCGCTCATTCGCTTTATTTTGTCTCCCAGCTTCGCTCCTTCAAAGGTTGGTTACCTCCTCTCTGTCTCAGTCTTTCTTTTCTAGCTTTATCTTTGTTTGGTTTTATTCCCTTCTTTCACGGTAAGAAAAGAGGAATAGGAAGAAACCGAGTAAGAGCTACTTCCCCTCTCTCTCCTTCACCTTCAAACACGAACTGTAACCGTAAACTAAGGCTCAACTCTCGACTGAACAGGCAAGAAGTCAAGACGAAACATAAATGAGAGATCCTTTACTGTGAAATCAAGAAGAAATGAATTAGCTGCTTTGAAAGACGAAAGATTCATTCTTGAGAGAGAGTCTACGGAACTGGCTGACTTTCTTGCTTGCTTGAACTCCTGACCCGCTATTGCCTTCATTCTTTCTCTTCTCCTTCCCCGATATTACCTTAAGTGAGTGTTCCTTATTCTTTCAGATATCAACCTTATGAAATTAAAAATAAAAAGTTTTCTAAATTTTTTCTTCCCATTTTTTTGAAATATTCTTCATCCAAATAATTTAATCTACTATTCAAAGTTCTCGAGGAAGGTTAATTTTATATGCATTGTTATTAATTCTCTCAAGAACTTGATAACGGTCATTCCCTCTTCTTTTGAGAAGGGAATAGCTCCTTGCAAAAATGTATCCAAACTCAATCACTGGTTTCAAAAATTATTTCCTTCCGTCATTTTTGTTAATTTTATTTCACCTCGTTTTGCAATGTTTTGATCAAATCTGACCTACTCGTGCGTGCTGCTTCACTCACAAAAATATTATAAGGAATAGAAAACAAATCAAGAGGCGTAAATGGATTAAATCCATAAACAACTTCAAAAGGAGAACAATGAGTTGTACTATAAATTGCTCTGTTATACGCAAACTCTACCATGACAAACATTTGTGAGTGACTTAAAAATTTAACATCCCTATCACTGACAAAAAAAAGTAACTAAAACGGATCATTTCTCAGGGAAGAACCAATCAAAGAATTTTATTATATCCCTATTTTGTAAGGGTAAACGATACAGAGATACATTAGAGATATGTGAATCCATTAGGTTCTACAAAAAAAATTGTTTTGTCGCAATTCAAAACCCGGAAAAAGGTTTTATAAGATTAAAAAGGTCCGTTAAGCGCCTCTTGGCTATGTCATAATAGATCCGAACACTTGCCCCAGATCAACTTCCAGATCATAATTGCTCTAGTGAATAACTAAAAAAAAAATAGATGGGAGATAGCAGAGAAAGAAACTAAGTATAAAAATCCATCATAGGTTCACTAATTACTTAATTGTTGGCGGGTCTCTTTGTATGTGTTGTCTAGAAAGAGGAGGACTCAATGATTACTCGTTCACCGGAACCAAAAGGCAACATGTCTTACATGATACATCTTGTTGCATGCAATTCGTCTGGTGTAAACAATCTATTTTGTTGTTGTTAAGGATATTTAGTAATAAATTATAGTTTACCATATATATTATATTTGATATTTTATTATAAGGCAAATATTAGATATTTGCTTTATTACCATAGGTATCTTTCCATTTATCGTTATTTCCATTTATTACTATTTCCATATCCTTGTAATTTATTTGATTATAAATAAGATAACTTTCACACCATTTAGGTGTGGTGGATTAATCAAACATTCACATGGTATCAGAGCCCTTTCGGTTTAACAACCCCAATCCCTTATTTTCAATGGCTTTTGAAATCTTCTACTATTCTTCTCCACCACCACTGCTGGCTTTGACGCCGCAGGGGCAGTCGTCATGGCTACCACATGCAGAGCCGATTGATTACTCTTCAACTCAACCCTATTGACCTCCAAATCATCATTCACCATACTCTGTACATACAACCTCACCTTTTCCAAACATAGTCTCTTACATTTTCTTCCCAATTTTCCCTTTATCCTTCATCCTTCACAGAAACTCTAATCTTAGGATCTTCATCAGCATTCCTCTTCGAAAATATACAGAATCTCGATAAGCCTATCGACCTTTTGCAGAGATTTACCTTTGGAATCTAGGCGCCGCACTGGCATCTTCGCCAACCAAGTTGCCGCCGCCCTTCTCGCCAAAATTGGCTCCTTCGCCCCAATGTGGCGACTCTTCCGGCTGCCCTTCTTGCCAAAATTGGCTCCTTCGCCCAATGTGGCGACTCTTCCGGCTTCAACATTGTCTTTGTCCCTTGCTCTATGTCTCCCCTTGTACTTCTTGGGGTTAGACATATTCTCACCAGAGCCAAGGCAGCATCGTCGCTAAGCGACAATCCCTCTTCATGGGTTAGACATATTCTCGCCGAAGCCAAGGCAGCATCGCCGCTGAGTGGCGATCCCTCTGCAATTTTCGATGGCCAAGAAAGTGTTTCTCTACGCCTCCTCTGAATCAGGTTGTTGACATCTTCACGAAAAGTGTTTCTCAACCTCTTTGAATTTTTCAGATCCAAGCTTCACGTTCGTTCAAATCCGACGCTCAGCTTGCGGTGGGGTGTTAAGGATATTTAGTAATAAATTATAGTTTACCATATATATTATATTTGATATTTTATTATAAGGCAAATATTAGATATTTGCTTTATTACCATAGGTATCTTTCCATTTATTGTTATTTCCATTTATTACTATTTCCATATCCTTGTAATTTATTTGATTATAAATAAGATAACTTTCACACCATTTAGGTGTGGTGGATTAATCAAACATTCACAGTTGTAATTTAGATTTAGCTTCTATGTATTTAAAACATTGACTGCAACACTTATGAACATCATGCTTCATCTTCGGCCCAAGGAAGTGTTTATGCAACATATTATAAGTTTTATTAATCCTAAAATGTCGCACGACCATCTGCTTCTCTAGCAAATCTCTTATAGAGCCTTTAGGAATATAAAACATACTTTTCTCAAATACTTTTTATTGATGTTTGTTGGCTTCTTGTGCTTTTGAATTTGCAACTGCTCCACTGTTATCACAATAAAGAGTGACAGGAAGATGCATATTTGGAACGACTTCCAAATCAGTTAAGAACTTCCTGAGCCATACAGATTCTTTTGCTGCTTCACAAGCAGCAACATACTCAGCCTCCATGGTGGAATCAACAATGCAACCTTGCTTTATGCTTCTCCATATTACTGCTCCTACGTTCAGAGTGAAGACAGATCCTGATGTTGATTTTCTCGAATCTACATCGGTTTGAAAATATGAGTCAGTGTACCCTGTAAGGATCAGATCCTTAGCACCGTACATTAGCATATAGTCCCTTGTTCTCCTAAGATACTTGAGGATATTCCTAACGACAGTCCAATGAGCACTTCCCGGATTGGACTGATATCTGCTAATAATTCCCATAGCATAGCATATGTCGGGTCGGGTACATAGCATGGCATACATCAGACTACCGACTGCTGATGCATAGGGAATGTGTCTCATATCCTCAACTTCTTGAGGTGTCTTAGGACTTTGTTCCTTCGACAAATGAACTCCATGCCTGAAAGGTAATAATCCTTTCTTGGAGTCCTACATCTTATATCGAATCAACATTTTGTCGATGTACGATGCCTGAGACAATGCTAGTGTTTTGTTCTTGCGATTCCGAACAATTTGGATTCCAAGAACAAACTGAGCCTCTCCCAAATCTTTCATTTGGAATTGTGTCGCTAGCCAATGCTTAATGTCAGTCAGAA
>NC_036655.1:1327330-1355180 GCF_002806865.2 Cucurbita pepo subsp. pepo | reverse complement strand
TCCCACATCATTCCCAATGAGTAGGATATCGTCAACGTACAACACCAGGAAAGCTACTGTAGAGTTGACTATCCTTTTATAAACACAAGGTTCGTCAACATTCTGTTTAAAGCCATAAGATTTGATCGCAGTATCAAACTTTATGTTCCAGGATCGAGATGCTTGCTTCAACCCATAAATGGATCTTTTAAGCTTGCAAACCCTTTGCTCGTGATCCTGTTCAATGAACCCCTCTGGTTGAGCCATATAGATACTCTCTTCAAGATCGCCGTTTAGAAAAGCTGTCTTAACATCCATTTGCCAAATTTCATAATCATAAAATGTGGCAATAGACAAGAGTATTCTAATTGATTTAAGCATAGCAACAGGTGAGAAGGTTTCTTCATAGTCCACCCCCTCTCTTTGGGTATAACCCTTTGCTACTAGTCGTGCTTTAAAGGTCTGTACCTTACCGGTTTGGTCTCGTTTCCTCTTATAGATCCATTTGCAACCAATAGGTTTTACCCCATCTGGTTGATCTACAAGTTCCCAGACTGAATTGAAGTACATTGACTCCATTTCAAGATTCATGGCTTTGATCCATTGATCTTTACCTTTATCATTCATTGCCTGTTTATAGGTCAATGGATCCTCAACGCTATCATCAGGTATGATGACTTGAGTTTCTGCCAAACCCAAGTAACAATCGGGTTGAGTTATAACCCTCCACTACGTCGAGGCATTCTCAACTCTTGAGAAGGATGTGATTGACCAGAAGTGCCAGCTCCATCAACAACTCTTGTTGAAGGACCAGCTTGATCAACAACTCTTGTTGTTTTGTCAGTAGCTTCTTTAGAAATCTCACTTAATACTAGTTTGTTGCGAGGTTGATTTTTTATGTGGTCTTCCTCTAAAAATGTAGTGTTTGTTGATACAAAGACTCTATTTTCTTGAGGGTCATAAAACAAACCACCTTTCGTCTCTTTGGGGTATCCTACGAATAGACATAATTTTGAACGACGTTCTAATTTCTTGGGATTTTACAACAACACGTGTTGGACATCTCCAAATCCTGAAGTGACGTAAACTATCTTTATGCCATTTCCGTAACTCATAAGGTATTTCTGAAACACTCTTAGAAGAAACCATGTTCAAAATGTGTAACGACCCTAAATTTCCACATACTCAGAGTCGCTACTAACGTCTCATGCTCATCTATAATGCAGAAATATAACTCTTACATGAACATAATTGATAACGTAAACTTCAAAAACACGTTTAAAACAACTTCTTCTCTGGAAAACACAGCCATGATCTTACGTGTTTAAATATGAAATACTGAAATTTAGAGAAAACAAAAACAAATACAAAATAATTTAAAACAATGAAATGCAAAACAACCTATTCTAACTTAAGACTAGAAATTTAAATATGAATCTACCCTATGCACGTGCCACAGTCTCTGCTCGCGATGCCGCCGTCCTCCGTACAAGTGCGCCTTGCTTTTACCTGAAAAATGATGTGGCACACGGCCTGAGTATTTCAAAGAATACTCAGTAAGTGACCCCACTATAGGGGCCATGCTAATGCAAACACATGCAATCATGAATAGGGACCTATCTCTAATCATCTTAGGGGTGGCCTCCAGTCTCGGACAAATTGGATGTGTAGTACTTCCCTACACACGACTCACACGTGCGAGTGTGAGTCCCCAGGGCGCTCGCACACCCCCTGGACCCTCTGGTCAAGCTAATCTGTAGCGACGTCCGGAGGTCAGCGGAACCCCATAGTGTCATGCGCCTCATGAACACCCTCATCTGTGTGCTTTCGCACCTGTGCGCATTCGCGCTCATCATAAGGTGCGCGTCCGCACTCATCATCTCTAGGGGAAGTAGCCCTATGCTTATGAACATACAAAATGCATGAGGTCCCTCTAAATCCATCGTAATGTCTCTTCTGACACAACCCTCTAGTCTCATCTCTTTGTTACTCTAGGTAACGCATACTCGTGGATATTTATATTAATATCATTTTCATGCTCTTAGGGTTGTGTCCTACGTCGATCTAACGACATGATGCAATATGGCACTCATCATCATCTAGCATGCTCAATATGGAAAACATCATCATATTAAGGTAAAAATCATGCAATCATCATGCTCATCATAATGCCACAACGTGCGTCAAACATATCAAGCGTCACTCAACAAAATATGTATATACCGCACATATCATCAAGCATCATAATCCACACATCATCATAACTCATACAATTATTTAGCCTATCCTATAGTAAGGCCACTTACCTGGTTGGCCTTAGCCGAAGTATTCCCTATTTTAATTAACGTAAGCTCCCATTTCTCGTGAGCTGCTCCAAAGGTTGCTAGAGTTCGCTTCATATCGAACCGTTCATCACCTTTCGTTAGCATTTCACATTTTAATTAATAATCCAACTAATAATGTGAAATACAGCTCTAAAACGGTCTTAGTAAAAATCGAATTCCACGTTTTCATTGTTTCTAAATTTTGGTTGGGTAGTAAAACTTAAATTGAAAATATTTCAATATTATTTCAGGGTGCTTCAATCATTCAATCCAACTATGGTTTGTTATAATATTATATTCTCGTGTTACAAATAATAATAATTTCTCGCCTCTTCCATTCTCCTTCTCCCTGTTGTACCACTTTTGTTTCTCCTCTCTCTATCTTCTTTTTCTTTGACCATGCAATTATAAAATAATATTCAATCAATTCTGTTTTTCCCTCACTAGTATGACTATCAATTAACAAAAGCCATTTTCAATTTTTTTTTCTTCTCTCTCCTAAAAACTTAACCGAAGCCATTTTCTATTCTATTTTCTTTTATCTTTCTTCTCTTTCCTAAAAACTAAACGGTAGTTATTTTCAATCTATTCTGTTTTCTCCTCTCTCCGAAATGACTGTCTAATTGCAGAAGTCATTTTCAATCCATTTTAATTTTCCTCAGTAAAAATGATTATGCATTCATCTTCTCTCTCCTAAAAATGATGATTCATTAGATGCAATTCACAAAGCTATTTTCAATCAATTTTGATTTTCTATCCGATATCAACAAAATCTAAATAATTGAAAGGGAGATCTAACATAACTTTTCTATCTGTCAGAAGATAAAAGAAAAGGAGATCTAACTTAGAGATTACTTTTAGGTCTCTTTCCATTCCTATTAAATCTTGCTTGAAGTGAAGGCCATCTCCAATTCTTTGTCTCCCAGAATCTGTGATTTTCCTCTGTTTCTTTGTCTGATTTTTCCCTTCTCAAAGTCGGCCATTTTTTGGTTCTGTTTCGTTTTTTTTTTTTTTTTTTTGGCGTGTTTATGATTGATGTTTTTCAGTTGTGTGTGAACTGTGAAGTGCGATCTCCATACAGAATCCGGCGTTGCGGAATTGATTTCGGCGATGGCGGCCGGACGGAACGCCCAATTCATCGTCGAGACGTGGTCGAGCGGCGGAGCGATTGCAACGAGTATAGGACTGGCGGTTGCTCGCCGGCACACCGGAGGGAGACACGTGTGTGTGGTGCCGGACGAGAGATCTAGAGGAGAATATTGGAGAGCGATGGAGAGAGCGGGATTGGCGCCGGAAGTGATCGTGAGAGAGCCGGAGGAGGTGATGGGAGGACTGGTAGGGATAGATTTTCTGGTGGTGAATAGTGAGAGGAGGAATTTCAGTCGAGTTCTGAAAATGGCGAATCTGAGTTCCAGAGGAGCGGTTTTGATCTGCAAGAACGCGAACTCGAGAAGCGATTCGAGTTTCAGATGGAGTAATGTTACCAATAACGGAACGCGGCGGCTGATTCGATCAGCGTTTTTGCCGGTGGGGCAGGGATTGGATATTGCATACGTGGCGGCGGAAGGAAGGAATTCAGGTTCCGGCGAGGGAAAGGGGAAATGGATCAAGCAGGTTGATCGACGATCAGGGGAGGAGTTTGTGATTCGGAAGTGATTTCTGTTCCGTCAAGCAAAGCGCTGTCGTTTTAGTTTTATACAGTTTTGTCCGTTTTCTTAATCATACTTATCAGATTGAGTGACAAATATATTGATTTTTTGTCTCGTTTTTGAGATGAACAGATTGTTGTTTTAAATTTTCTNTAAGGTTTTTACTTCTCTAGCTAAGATTTTTACTAGTTTTTCCTCGTAGCTCAGATCTTCATTGAGTTGGAGTGGTTCATAGTCTATTTCGTGGATAGGGTCCGTAATGTACTTTCTCAGCCTCAACATGTGAAATACATCGTGTACTCCTAAGTGGGCTAGAGGTAGGGCTAACTTATGCGCTACTGGACCAACTCGCTCTAGGATCTCGAATGATCCAATGAATTTAGGACTTAACTTGCCCTTACGTCTGAACCTCAAGACACCTTTCATAGGTGTCAACTTGAGGAATACTGGGTCTCCTATCTCAAACTCCAGGCTTCTATGCCTTACATTGGCGTAACTTTTCTGTCTACTTTGGACGGTATGCATCCTCGCTCGAATTTTCTCGACAGCCTCATTGGTGAGTCAAACCATCTCGGGTTCTACTAACTCTCTCTCGCCTACTTCGTCCCAACATAGTGGAGACCTACACCGTTTTCCATATAGAGCCTCAAACGGTGCCATTCCAATAGTTGCTTGGAAGCTATTATTATACGAGAATTCCATCAGGTGGAGTTTGGAATCCTAACTTCCCTTAAAATCTAGTATGCAAGCGCGTAGCATGTCCTCTAGAATTTGGTTTAAACGCTCTGTTTGTCCATCTGTTTAGGGGTAAAAGGCGATACTAAAGTCGAGGCGGGTACCCAGCGCCTTTTAAAGTCTGAGCTAGAACGCTGACGTAAAGCGTGGGTCTCGATCCGACACTATAGATACTGGGACTCCATTTAGTCTTACTCTTTCTTTCACATACAGTTTTGCCCAATTGTCAACTGTATATGTAGCTTTGCCAGGTAGGAAGTGTGCTGACTTGGTCAACCTATCGACAACTACCCGATCATTGTATAGCCTTTAAGCGTTTTGGGTAATCCTACTATGAAGTCCATTGCTATGTTTTCCCACTTTCACTCTAGTATGCTTAAGGGCTGCAACAACCCCACCGCCTTTTGTCTAGGAGCTTTCACTTGTTGACAAACTAAGTACTTGCTCACAAACTCGGCCACGTCCCTCTTCATGCTCTTCCACCAGAAGTGTTGTTTTAAATCTTGGTACATCTTAGTACCTCCTGGGTGCATGGCAAATGGCGAGTTGTGAGCTTCGTTAATATTTCTTTCCTTAGCTCCTCTATTGTCGAGACATATAGGCGTCCCTGATACAATAGCCCTTCATCTCAGGTCTTTGAGAATCCATTTACTAGACTCTCAGCTAGCTGGCTTAAGACTTTCTGTAGGTTTGGCTCCTCTCGTTGGGAGGTAACCACTCTTTGCCCAAGTGTAGGTTGCACTGTAAGTCGGGCCAGTTATGCTATGACTCTCTCGGTCGCTACAACTATGTTGGCTCCCTCGAATTTTCTTTGTACCCTTACTTCCCTCGTAATGAGGGCCGAAGAGTGGGCCGCCTTTCTACTCAAAGCGTCTGCGACCACATTTTCTTTTCCAGGGTGGTACTGGATATCTACATCGTAGTCCTTCACCAATTCTAACAACCTTCTCTATCTCATATTTAACTCTTTCTGGGTGAAGAAATATTTAAAATCTTATGGTCGGTTAAACTTTGAATTTTCTCTCCATACAAGTAGTGTCACCAAATTTTCAGCGTGAACGCTACAGCGGCCAACTCCAGGTCGTGGGTATGGTAATTATCTTTGGAAAAAGCTGGTGAATTTGATTGAACGGTATAAGAAAGCTAAGGGCTTCAGATGAATTGAATTCAAGAAAATAATGGTTACTAGACTTACCTTTAATTGAACCTTCTGTATTTATAAATAAAAAAATTAATCTTTTTCTATTTTGAATTTAAAAAACTCAATCTTTTCCTATTTTGAATAGTCTAGGTTTGATGGAAAAAAAATTTAGGAAGGATGGAAGTAATTTAGGAGTCTTTTAATTTGATTTTTTAAATATTATAAATAAAAATAAAATAAATCTTTTTTATTTGATTTGATAGTATAAAATTTATTTTATTTTTATCTCAAAATTTAATTTGTAATCAAATAATTTAAAATTATATTTATAATAAATTGAAAGTTTAAAAATTTATTAAATATTTGTAATTTAAGAATATGTAAATATTTGATTTAAAATATTTGAAAATAAAATATTTAAGAATAAAATATGTAAAAATAAGATACTTACCAATCAAGTAACTATCGTGTCCTAATTAAAATTTCATATCCAAATATAGAATTTATGCTCAAAATAATTTAGGAAATTTTTATTTGATATTTTATAAGAGTAAAAATAAAAATAAAAAAATTAAACTAATATTGTTTTCTATTTTGAATTAATTTAAACATAATTATTAAAAAATTGAATAATAACAAGAAATATATATATATATATATAAAATAAGAGAGAGTAAGGTAGAGAAAATTATGAAAAAATTATTTGTGTAAGGAAAAAAATATTTAAAGATAAAATATTAATTTTTGTAACGTTTCCTTACGGGCTAATCAAATAAAGTAATAAGGGTGTGAAAACCTTTCCTTAGCAAAAACATTTTAAAGGCATGAGGGGAAGTCCGATAGAGAAAGCTCAAAGAGAACAATATCTACTGTCGATGGACCTAAGTCAATATAAATGATATCAGAGGCAACACTAGACTATTTTCTGAAGGAGGTAAACACGAGACGGTGTGCCAATAAGGATTTGGTGGGAGTCCCACATTGATTGGAGTAAAGAACAAGTGCCAACAAAGATGCTAGACCCCAGAGGGATGGATTGTGAGAATCCCACATTTGTTGGAGAGGAGAGCAAAACACCTTTATTCAAATAGTTCATGTGGAGACTGTGAATAAGATATCTTAGCCCAAATGATTCCAACTCAATCAATAAATAAATAAATAAATAACTAGATTAATCAAAGAAACAAAACCAAAATTCACAATATCGATTCCAACATAAACTAGGCAAATGATTCATATTGCAATTGTGAAGCCAAACTCAAGATGCAGGGAGCCGTACATGGGAGCCTTGCCCTTACCTGAAAATATAGATAGCACATGACTTGAGTATTATATAAAATACCTAGTAAGTCGCCCCGCTGCTGGGGTTAAGCATACAATACACATTCACAAGACACAAGCAGTTCAAACACAGCACATGCACAATCACAAGCAAAGAAAAGCAAACATGAGGGACTGTCTTCCATTTCCCTTTTTACATGGCCTTCGGGCTTGGCTTTATCAAGGCAAGGTGGATGCGTGATACTTCTTCACGCACGGCCCACGTATGTTATGTTGGGTTTTATGTCCTAAAACTCATAGTTTGTAAACAAAAAAACATATTCTATTTTCAATAAAGTTATTATTGTTGTTTATTCAATAAAGATTGTTATTGAATAAAGTGAACTTTACGATCATTAATCTAAATCCAATAAACTAAGAACACTCTGGCTATAGTATGATTACTTGAACTATATGTAGAGACATAAGAGTGGATCAAGTTCAAGTATATAGTCAAAATGATCTATAGTATAAGGATAAGGCTGAGTACCTTATTCTGGGGACACTATGGATGCGGCCCACTTTTGTATATGATATAAACAATGCGATCACTAAATTGTGCATGTGGAGACATGTGAGTGGGGGCGTCCTATGCAATGAGTATTGCATAAGATCGGACCATGAAGAAAACCACTCTCACTTTATAAAGTCGTTTACTGTTGAGACTGATTTTCTTTTCATTCGATAACCTAGGTAACTCGGTTTTAATCCTGAGCTAACCATGAACTCCTGTTTATTCGGAATTATCCTTAGATTTGCATGGGTGAGAGTGGCTCTAGTTCGCCGACTCAACAGGCCTCCCATTTCAGGGGTAAGACTGGGTGAATGGCTGGGGACGTGGGGTGCAAGACGGAATTCACTCCTACCCACTTTTAGGGATAGAAGAAAGGTAGTTCCCTTAAGCACTGACTCCAGGTCTTGAACAAGGGGCCCCACCCTCTCATTGGCCTGAGAGGGATTCGGTTTACTGGTTGGACCACAAACCAATTGTTCATTAGAGGATCAGTGAGACATAAGGAACAAGAAGTAACTTCAGGGGTAAAACGGTAAATTGACCCAGCTCTAGTTACGAACAACCTGTGAAGGATCGACTTACTAATCATGGTTATATCAGATGGACAGAAATATATCTATAGTGAGGGGAGTGCAACTACTAGGCTATAGTGGAGTGTCCTAGTAGTTAACGAATGTTGGTTAACCAGGTTAATGAGTTTAATCGGTTAATCTTGAATCGTTGGAGCCCATGATCTATAGGTCCATTAGGTCCCTCTGCTAGCTCATATCGGACTAAACCATAGAACAGTGTGACGAGTGAGTTCGAAGTGTTCGAATTCAAATTAGGGAATATGCGTTACATATATACGATATATTTAACCGCAATTTTATTTTATTTACGAATTAAACGAAAAGAGAGAATCTGAGATATTTAAATAAGATTTAAATATCTTAATCAATTATGTGTCGGAATTGACTGGGATTGGCATTTGAATTAATATTAAATATTAATTAAATAGTTTAATTAATTATTTAATGTTACTTTAATTTGAAATTCATTATTCAAATTAATTGTTGAATTAAAATGAAGAAAGTCAAAATGTTGACTTTCATCTAATTAAAATGAAGAAAGTCAAAATGTTGACTTTCATCTAATGGAAAAATCATGTTAGTGGAATTTTGAGGTGTCAAAATTTGGTTTAACCAAACTTGCATGTTTGCCAAATAAACCCCACAAGTTTGAGTGGAATTTTGAGTGTCAAAATTTGGTTAACTCAAACATGCATGCTTGCCACATAATCCCAAACATTTGAGTGGAATTTTAAGTGTCAAAATTTGGTGATCTCAAATTTGCATGAACATGCAAACATGACTCTTTAAATAGAGTGATCATGGTACATGGAAGGGCTTCTTCTTCTTGGTGAAAAACCTTGAGAAAAAACCTCTCACAAACACTCTCTTCACATATACAAAATCCCTCCCAAGTTTAGTCACTCACCGGATTCCACAATCCCGTTCAAAGGCCGGAGGATAGTGGAGAAGACACTAGTGGTGGTTCGAAACCGGTTCATGAGGAAAAAGGAGTTTGAACTACAAAAGGTTAGTATTTAAACTCATTAAGTTTTAATACTTATGAACATGCTAGTTATTTACTATAATTGATGTTTTAAAAGTGCCTAAGATCTAAATTGCTTCCGCATATGTTATATTAACTCCATCACGTTAATGTGGGCTCACCAGTCAAGTTCGTATATAAACTCCCTGGGTCTAGCTTGGTCGGGTACGCATGACATACGTCCGTACCATCATTACATAACATGGCGGTAACCCTATGCATAAGACACAACATGCATGAGGTCCCTGACACTTACTCTCATGGCATTACACGTACATCGTTTCATTTTTCTCATCGCATTGCATAGCATGACTTAATGAAACATCATATGAGTGTATTGTAGTACATCAGTCAACACATCCATACACGTAAAACTCTCAACACATTCATGACATGTCAATTAATTTCATGCATAGAGGGTAACCAATTCATGGCAACAGCATCACATACATGAGCATGGCATACATCGACATTTCACCACAAGAAAATACATAACATAGCATACATGGTATACATTGGCATTTCACAGCAACATAAACACATGGCATAGCATACGTTGACAACACACATGGTACGTGCGAAGGCCACAATGCACGCACCATTACACATAGATAACTAACGCCAACAGTAAGGTTACTTACCTCCTTGGCCTTGGACGAAGTCACTCGCGACGCTAACTCCGGCGCCTAACTACCCCTGTAAGATCACATGATACACTTAGAGTTCTTTCACAACTAGCCCTTTATGCCTAACTATCAAGGTACGTTCTTATCACAACCTGTTTTTATCGAAGTGGAGTTATATTGACCTCAGATGGTTGAAACAAGGGCGGGAATGGTTCCAGAAGGGTCTGAAAGAATCGGTATATTATTTGTGTATACCGAGCTGCCGAGCCGCCAAGCCACGCCGCTGAGTCGAAGTCAAAGGGCTGAGCCGCGAAATGCAACGGAGCCGCCGACGAAGCCGAAGTCAAAGGGCCGAGCCGATGAGCTGTGAAGGTCACTGGCGGCACACGGTTTCTGGACGTGTCTTTTGTCACTGGTCTTTGGTCAAAATGGAACCGCGGCCCAGTGACGGTGTCCGAGCGTGGCCTGCAAGGCATGGGCTGTACGCTGGCAGAGGCGAAATCGCGGGATATCCGAAGAACCGACCTGTGCCTGTTGCTCTGTCTTCCTCACCCGAGAGCCCCTACGAACCCTAATCGTGGAACCCAACTACCGTTGCCGGTGAGATCATCGTCGTCCGTTCGTCCCTGACGGTGCGTCTATCCTCCTTGTCCACGAAGTACCCCAACGTTGGTTTGCTCCCACCTAAGGCTCATAAACGTCCAAAGTCTTGCGGCATTATCGATCCCCCACCTGAATCTTACTACTTCTCTCTCACGGTACAACAATGACTCCCCGTGGGACTCGGGGAAATAGTATGTTCTCTTAGCAACCCTCACCCAAAATCGCGAGATTTTCGGCGTTCTTTTTTTTGGAACGCGTCATTACACAAACTCTATCAATAACAAAATTTGGTCCCAAGACTTAATATTCTTAGAAATAATAGGCCTATGCATATAATGTTATATTAACCCCTCCAATTTGCCCATCAATCCAAGGATTACAGTTGAAAATAACAACTTTGTACCAATTTACCCCTACAATAATTTACAAAAGTGCCTTATAAATTTAACATCTTTATCGCTAACAATTATTTTATGGAGTCCAGTCATTTTACTACTCCCCTAGAAAAATAATTAGCAACATGTTTTGCATCATATATCTTATTGCTCCACTAGAAAAATAACTTAGCAACATGTTTTGCATCATACATCTTGTTGCATGCTATTCGTACAATCCATTTGGTTGTAATCTAGATTTAGCTCCTATGTATTTAAAACATTGACTACAAAAATTATGAACATCATGCTTCATCTTCGACCCAAAGAAGTGTTTATGTAACATATTATAAGTTTTATTAATATTGAGTTGTCCATTAAGACTCCACCACTTCTCTCAAAAGCAAATGTCTTGTAGAGTTTTTAAGAATACAAAACATACTTTTCTCGAGTAAAAATTCATTAAACACATAATAATCATCCAAAAATCTTTTTGCAAGACAAAATGCAGAAATAGTTCTGAAGTCTTGGTCATCTCTATATAATTTTTTAATAGGCTCAAATCTAATAATTTTTGCAAGACAAAATGCTATGTCATCATAGTACAGGAATGTCTTGTTATAATCTAAAAAATGTAGTAGCACATGCCTTGAGTATTTAAAGAAATAATAAGTAAGTGACCTCACTATTGTGGTTAAATGCAAGAACATGCTAATGCAATGATGGGACCTATCCTTTCAATCTAATTTCCTATGGTACTGTCCTAACGGGTAATTGGGTTGTGTACCATATACTCTACACACAGATCATACGTGCGAGTATAGACTCCCCAGTCAGTTCGCACACCGCTGGGCTACTTTTCTTATTTGGGGAGCATACTCCGGGAGCTCCTTAGGCCAGACACCCGTTAGAACTAGTAACCATCACGACAGCATTATGTATACATACAATTTAGGAAACATAACATAACACTCCATGCTTTTAACATATTATTTCATAACATGCAATTCATACGACAATTACCTCAATGGTTACACAAAACAATCTAAACATAACATATCACATCATAATATATCATATCATAAACACTTTGTGGTCATATCGTTCCCTAACTTATCATAGCCTTAACATTCTTATACCTATCACAGTCATATCGTTACGTGAACGTACCTTTGTCATATCATCACAGGAACATATCCTAACGCTATCGTTCTATGAATCTATCACAAACCCATCCCTTTCTACCCATAACCTAACCATATTTTTTCGTCAATCTCTCATATCCATAGCACGATAGTATGTAACCTAACCTTAACATTTCATGAAAGTATCTTACTCCTATCGTTACATTTGGTTTTGTGCATCCTTCTCGTATCCTATCTCAAACATATCATTGAATACATCGTACAGTAATTATTATCATACAATTCACATATTATAACATATAAGAAGCATATCGATCCACAGACAATTCACATATATCAATAATATATATGACACATGCAGAACCACGAGGCACGTGTCACCATCAAATATAACCATGTCGATAGTAAGGCCACTAACTTGATTAGCTTAGGCTGGTGTCACTGATTTATCCTTAAGAAAGTTCGATTTTGTCCTTTATATTTAAGTCAACCTATATGAACCATGACATCAATTTCAATTTCAATTTCAATTCTCTAACTTTTACCTTGACTCTAAATTTTACCATGGTCCATGTGTTACAGAACATATATACCATTCTATTTTCATTTAATAGGAATTATGAGGTGGGTTGAAAAGAGATTATGGGAAATGGACCATAGTTAGGGGAGAAGTGGAGAAGGTTTGTTTTTATTTATTTATTTATTTATTATTATTATTTTAGGAGGGGAGAAGAATGGTTTTTATTTATTTATTAATTTATTATTATTATTTTTTTAAAACGGAATAATAATTTTTGTTTATAATATTTTTATTTGTTTATTTATTTATTTACTTCTTTTCGGCTATTAAAGTGTTTCTTATTACTAAATATTATATCAGACAAGTGAGCCAATTTTCTTTAAATTTGCTTGCTCGGAAGACTTGTACTAATATGATGACGGTATTCGGGTTAAGACAACTTGTTATCCTCTGTTGACCATAAAATCGAGGAGTCTTACAAAATGAGCTAAACAAAAATTATGAGTCATGACCGATCACTAACATTAATTACAAACTTAAATATTTTTAATCCACGTAATAATATTATTTAAACGAATAATTTAATATCATATTAATATAAAATAACATTTGCATTTATTTTATATAAAAATTCTTTTTAGATTTGAGTGTTTTTTTTAATATTTATGCAAAATAATCCTCCAATAATAATATGAAGTCTTGTTATGTTTATATCATTATTTAATATGTTTAAATCTAAGAATTTTTACTAAGAGAAGCAGAGAGATCGTACCTTTAGATATAACACATCAGTTACCATATTACCCTTACCTTGCTTATATTTGATAACATACTTGCACTTTTTTGCAGTTGGCAAATATCTGATCATACTCCTATTCTGCTCTATTTTTACCAACTATAAACGGAGGAAGTGAACTTTTTTCATGCAAAAACTATATTTATTAAAATTAAATTTCTCTTCTATATGTGTAATCAAAATTAACTTAATATGTTTCACATGATGAAGCAAATTCTTCAAATAAATTACAATGTTATCAATATAAACAATAACGTGCTTTTCTATATATTTTCTCAAAACATTATATATTAAGCACATAAATGTATTCGGAGCATTAGTTAAACCAAGAGACGTTTGTGGCCATGATTTAATTCTGATCCACGCAAATCTACACAAAAACAAAGTTAATTTGACAATTTACCATTACAAACTTTATGAAATTAAAAATAATAAATTTTTCCAACAAATGTTGATATGTTTGAGTGACTAAAGAGACAAATTTAAAATCTATTGAGTTCTATCACGTAGGTTTGAACCTTATTGTGAACATTTTTTAGAATATTCATATCACATCATTTATTATTATATTATATTTTTTTGTTGTTGTTGTTGTTGTTGTTGTTGTTGTTGTTGTTGTTGTTGTTGTTGTTGTTGATGCCTTCTTATAGGAAATACATCGTCGTTGTCGTCGTCGTTGTCGTCGTTGTTGTCGTGGTTGTTGTCGTTGTTGTCGTCGTCGCCTTTTTTTCAAAATACGAGAATCCAAACTATCATCATCAATTTCTCCATCTTCTCAATGGAGTGATTAAACCAACTAATTCAGCTTTAATTCAAGTACATGGCATTATCTTCTGATAACGGTAAGTTAGAGACTTGCAAATACACCAAAATGATATGTTTTTATTCATAGCTACAAACTTGGCAAATGCACGAGAATCATCTGTTTTTATTCAAATGTTACAATGCCTTCTTATAGGAAATACATCAAACTGCACAAAAAATGGAAATACATGACACTACTCAATAACTCCACTAATAACAAGAAAATAACTAACAGAAATTGACCTATTCTAAACCTAGAGAATAGGTTTTTATTGAAATAATCTAAACTCAACACTTCCTCCCTTGAACTGAACTCGATCAAGAGTTTAGTTCACAACACTCATCCCAAATGCTTCTTTGATCCATTGAAATGATATCATCTTCAAAGGCTTTGTCATTATGTCGGCCAGCTACTCCGCAGTGCTGCAATAGACCAATTTAACTACACCTTCTTTTGTCAATTCTCGGAGAAAATGGTATCGAACCCTTATGTGCTTTGACTTTTCGTGCATGACTACATTTTTTGACAACTTGATAGTGGACGTGTTGTCACAAAACAGAACCATCTCTTCATCTTGTTCATGCTCGATTTCTTTCAATATCCTTTTCATCCAAATGGCTTGACAGGCACATGTAGCTGCTGCTACATATTCTGCTTCAGTAGTTGACAAAGTGACGATTGGTTGCTTCCTTGAAGACCATGTCACAGCTCCTCCACTCATTAAGAAAACATAGCCTAAAGTGCTCCTACTATCATCCACATCTCCCGCATAGTTACTATCGATATAGCCTAAAAGTTCACTCTTCCCTTCACGTTGATACCATATCCCAAATTCCAGAGTTCCCTTCAAGTACCTCAGGATTCTTTTTGCAATCAAGTCCTATGACTGTGAGATACATTAAGTTTTCCACCATTTGCTTATATAGCGTTGAATCGATCTTCACACCAGCTTCATCTCGGCCAACCTGCTGTCCAGGGACTATCAGATTGCAAATGGAGTTGTAATTTTGCATCACAATCCTCTCGATCAACTCAACAACATATTTTCTTTAACATATAAAGATGCCATCAGCCTTCTGCATCACTTCAATGCCAAGAAAATAACTCGATCTTTCCCAAATCAGTCATGTCGAATTCATCCATCATGGAGTGCTTAAACTCATTCAACAACTCCTCATCATTACTAGTGAACAATAGATCATCAACATAAATGCTCACAATTAGAATTTTACCTCCCTTTTGTTTGATGAATAATGTTGTTCACTAGAGATGCTTACAAAACCTTCCTTGACGATATAAGCCTCAATGCGGTTGAACCAAGCTCTAGGCGCTTGTTTTAGTCCGTAAAGAGCCTTATGCAGCTTATAAACCATGTCCTTCTTCCCTACTACTTATTAACCTTATGGTTGTTCAACAAATACATCTTTCTTTAGTTCACCATGTAGAAAAGCAGATTTGACATCGAGCTGATAGATTCCTCATCCTTTTTGTGCTGCTACAGCAATGATCATCCTCACTGTATCCATTCGAGCCACTGGTGCGAATACCTCTATGTAATCTACTTTGTACTCTTGAGCATACCCTTTTACAATCAGCCGAGCTTTGAACTTGTCTACCTCTCCAAGTTCATTTAATTTGATCTTGTAAATCCACTTAACCCCAATAGCTTTGACTCCAACAGGAAGTGCAGTCAGCGACCACGTGTGGTTCCGTTCAATGGACTATATCTCAGCATCCATCACTTGTTTCCATTTCTGATGTCCTGCGGCTTCTTGAAAACTAGTCGGATTTGATATGGCCATGAAAGCTAGAGTTTCAATTTGTTCTCCATTGTTCCCATTTGGACATTCATATTGGAAATGTCCACGTTGGTAGCAGTTGTAACACTCGATTGTTGCTTTCTTGAATGAGCGTCCTCTGCCCCTGCCTCGACCTCTGTATGATCCCCTGCCTCTGAGAGTGAGACTGCCTCTGACATTGAGAGCTTGATCACCTTCTTCATGACTGATCTTCTTAAATTTCTCTTCATGTACAGACAGCGAGCTTTGCAGTTCGTCAATCGTCATCTTTCCTATGTCTTTTGACTCTTCGATGGACACCACCACATATGTGAATTTGTCAGTCAGAGTTCGAAGTATTTTCTCAACAATTTTCGAATCTGACATGTCTTCTCCGTTGCTTCTCATCTTGTTGGAGACAGCCATTACTCTTCCAAAATAATCATCGATGTTTTCTTCATTCTTCATTTCAAGAACCTCAAAATCTCTTCTTAAGGTTTGAAGAAGAGACCACTTCACCCTTTTGTTGCCTCCAAACTTTTTCTTCATCGAATCCCAAATGATCTTGGATGTTTTGCGATTCAAGTTCTGTTCAAACACAACCTGATCAATTGCTTGGAATAGGTAGTGCTTCACTTGTTGATCCTTCATCTTGAGCTCCTCAAGATTCCTTTTTTGCGTTGTAGTCACTTCAATTCCCTCTGCTGGTTCGGTGTAACCCTCTTCTACTAGACTCCACAAACCTTTGGCACGCAAGAGGTTTTCCATCCGTTCACTCTAATGGTCATAGTGACCATCAAACTGTGGAATCTTGGTGAGTGTTTTGTCGTCGCTCATTTTCTCTCTTGGATCAATTTGTTTTGCTTTGGCTTTGATACCAAATGATAACCATAAGTTTAAGCGACTTGGAAAATGCACCAGAATGATCTGTTTTTATTCCGAGGTTTGAATGCCTTTTTATAGAAAATACATAAAATTGGAGAAAAACGAAAAGACAGGACATGACTCATCTAGCTCCACTAATAACAACAAAATAGCTAACAGAAATTAACGCTCTTCTAAACCTAAACAATAGGTCTTTATTGAAATAATTTAAACTCAACAAATAGATTTTCAAGAAGAGAAAAAAAAAATGTGATTAGTCATTTATAGTAGGAAAGACACTCCATCTTCCACACTCTATCCATCTTCCGCACTCTATACTTTATCCTTTTAGAGTAAGAGTTAGATGAAACACGCCATTGAAGAATTCAACCCAAAGAAAATTAACATCTACATAAAAAAAAGGTGCATCCATTCAAATAACAAGTCAATGACTTAGTTGTTAATTTACACCAATTCAAGATGCAAAAATATTTGTTATATATATATATCTATCTATCTGTGAGCACCAAACTTAAACTAAGCAAGTTATTAACTTATATAGTAACTTTAGTAGAATTGTTACTAACTTGTAACTTTGATAGAATTTTTAGTAGATTATGTTACGATCCAATTTTTGAGGGTTCGAAAATCAAACCGTGAACCAAAAAACGAAGTAAAAAATAAACAAAAAGGAAAAAGATGGAAAGAAAGTAAAAAGATAAAATTACCATCTAATTAAAACAAAATATTACAAAACAAATTACAAATATAAAATGAAATACAAAATACTTCAAAAAATTGAAAAGGGTCGACGCTCCGGAACGACCCCCTTTGTGACCGCACAGCTCTTAAACGCTCCTCCACCTTGACCTTGACCGGTACCTGAAAAAAAAGAAGAAAGGAATGAGTATAAAAATTATACTCAATAAGCCACCTACTTGTAGGCTCTCATCGCATCCTAAACTTAACAAATTCCCGCGGACTTACCTTTGGCTTTAGAACGTCTAGTTCTGGTCTTAGCTCCTTGGGGCTTGCCCCTCGTAATTTGCCCCTGGGGGCTTTTTGGTTCTTAGTCTTTTCATTCATACCCTAAGAGTTCCCTTAGGCCAACCTGTGTATGACTAGAGCCTTACAGTAGCTNTCCTTGGGGCTTGCCCCTCGTAATTTGCCCCTGGGGGCTTTTTGGTTCTTAGTCTTTTCATTCATACCCTAAGAGTTCCCTTAGGCCAACCTGTGTATGACTAGAGCCTTACACCTAGGAAGTGAGCTGCAACCCCCTAGGTCCATGTTTGTCCCCCTTGTCGGGAAGAGCTACCCCCTTAACCCATCCAGCTAAATGGTCTATACGATGTGGGCACACGTTTCCCATGCTAAAACGGCTAAAAGCAGTCGGATTTTGATCAGGAACCCCCAGGTCCCCCACGAAGCTATAACACCAATCATACACATGCAGCCTAAGGGTACTCTAGAGATGGTTCGTATGTCGTGGTGGTCTGTTAGACTACTGGGGAAAGGTTAGGTTTATACCTAAATGACTTGTCACTCTAACCACAATTTCCTAGACTTTCTCATACTTGTGGGTCATGAAAATTACTTGAGTGTGCACACAACTATCATCCAGCATCGTCATACAAAATATATACAAAATAAACATACATGCTCAATGGGCGATAACATCCATACTCTCGGAGCGCAAAGTTCACAAGTTCCCATCCTCCTTTCAGCATGAATTAAACATATACATATAAAGTGAAATCTTAAAACATAATAACAACATTTAGATAATTCTCATAATACTTCACATAATACATCCATACTCTTAACAATCAAATTACCTACTTTCAATCACGGAAAGCTTCCACCTAAGGTAATTAAACTAGCATGTATGCATAATCAAGCGACTCCTACAAGTATTTCTTCCTAAAGTTTCGTGTGGTGACTTACTTGATTGATGCGTGTTCTTCGTTAACGTTTCTACACCAATAGCGTGTCCACAAATACTGATTTTCTCATTTAGGCCCTATTTCATATAAAAATAGGGTGAGAGTTGGAATTAGGAGGAAAATCAGACAAACAAAGGTCGAACAAGCTGAAAATAGCAACTCACGCGCATGCATGTGCTCACACGCGCCTGGGAAAGTGTTACACACGCGCGTACGGACGCACATGAGGGAGGAGTACGCGCATCCTCGTTCTGCCACGTGGCGCTCTTGAATTGGTCATCCGCTGATGAGTGCATGGGTTCAAATCTGGAGGTGAGCGCTAGAAACCTGAATTTTCTGATGCTGATGCGTGGCAACAAGAAGCCCGGTCGGTGGTTCGTGTTGCGCACGGTCATTGGGTTGCAGACTCCGGTAGCGGGCCGTCGGCCTTTAATTGCTACCGCACGCGAAATATTTCATTGAACTTTCTCCCGCATTGGATGCTTGACACATGTTCCTCCTTCTCTGGCGAAGCGCAGCCTCCTTCTCCGCTTGATACGTGTCCCAGTCGTCGTCTGTGTTCTCCTTTCTCCTCCGATTTTCAGGATACGATTACTTTTTCCATTTTCATATTTCTTTCTACTTAACTCATATCAACATGGTTCCTTCACGAGATTTGTAGAGGCGTGTATCCATCTTTAGGTAGGTATTTTTCTTGTAATTTATTTCTAATCGCAAGGATAATTATCTTAGTCCGGATATGGCAAGAAACATCAATACCTACCTCCTTTGACGAATGCCGGAACTCCCATTTTCGATCGGAGTCGATCACTACTTCCTTCACAGGTTTTGAGCGTAATCCTCCCTAGATTAGCATACTCAAATTTCAGGTTCAAACTCTTACTATGTCTCACAGATATGAAGGAAATCNTTTTGAGCGTAATCCTCCCTAGATTAGCATACTCAAATTTCAGATTCAAACTCTTACTATGTCTCACAGATATGAAGGAAATTCGAGAATCTAGATTCAAGAACTTTACCTTTAGATTTTCCTCGTTTCTTGAGGGTTTTGGACGATTTAAGAGTAAAGAATGTTCTTCTCTAGGTTCTGTTAAGATTTCGTGAAGAAGGCTCGACCGGAACCAGACTCCTCGTGTCGGAGAGGCGGTACCTCCCTCTTGTTAGATTTTATAACTCATAGTTTGTAAACAAAAACATATTTTATTTTCAATAAAGCTATTATTGATGTTTATTTAGTAAAGATTGTTATTAAATAAAGTGAATTTTACGATTATTAATCTAAATCCAATAAACTAAGAACACTCTGACTATAGTATGATTACTTGAACTATATGTAGAGACATAAGAGTGGATCAAATTCAAGTATATAGTCAAAATGATCTATAGTACAAGGATAAGACTGAGTACCTTATCCTAAGGACACTATGGATGCGCCCACTTTTGTATATGACATAAACAATGTGATTACTAAATTGTACATGCGAAGACATGTGAGTGGGGGCGTCCTATGCAATGAGTATTGCATAAGATTGGACCATGAAGAAAATCACTGATTATAATGTTGTTTACTGTTGAGACTGACTTTTTTTTTCATTCGATGACTTGGGTAACTCGATCTTAATCTTGAGCTAACCATAAACTCTTGTTTATTCGAAGTTATCCTTACATAAGATAGTCAATTAATTTATATCAAAATTTACAAATCTAAATTTACGTTGGTTTTTGTTACCATATTTATAATATTTTTATTATGGTTTAATTTAAATAATAAAGGATGGTTAATTATTTTATTTTTATTATAAATTATTAAACTAATTTATTTTTTACTTATTAATAAATATATTGTTAATAATATGCGTTGAGTTTATTTATCTAATTTTAATAATGATGTGTATTTCCATCCAATTTTCATAAAAATAAAATAAATTAAACCATTCATAAATTAATTTATTATACAATTTTAATGGAGTACACTTCCTTCTCTAACTATCAACCAAAACTTAGCACTAAACTTATGATTAAAACTCATATTTAAAACAAATTTTTCAATCCCAATTTCAATACAAATTATACTAAAAATTTACACGATAAAATATGGAGAAGAGCATTAAAATTAAAGCAGTCTATGTTGTAAACTGAAATATCTCTCACAATTGTATCATCCATCAAATTCTCCATCTTCTCGATCTTTGGATCATACAACACTAATTCAGCTGCCACCCAAACACACCGGATCTTTCCATTGCACGAATTGATAGTTGAGATGAAAGAACGTTTAAAATACTTACGACACAACTTGAATGAAGCAACACTTCTCACTCGTTCCACGTGGTCGGGATCCAATTCCAAGCAATGGAGATTACGAAACCAAGGGCGATCACAATTGGAACGATCACGGCTGTCCTAATAAACATGTGCAAGCAAAAAGTTGGAAGGAGTCGAGATTGAAGGGTCATGCTTCGAATTTAAGATCACGTTGTTTCATATTTTGCAGACTAGCCTGTAGCTCGGCGAACAATAGTAAGGGAGTTTGCTGAGTATTAACTCGATAACATCAGGTATGAGTTCGAGAATTTTGTTGCTAATAATGTCTTGATCCTTCGCCATTCTCGTTGACTAGAAAAAGCTGGTGGTGAATTTGATGGGACCGAACACAAACTAGAGATCAATTGAATTTAAGAAAATAATGGTTTTACTAATGTTGAAGGTTGTGTATATAATTAAAAAAAAAAATAATCTTTTCCTATTTTAAAAAACTAATATTTTCCTATTTTGAATCGATTGGAGATTTTTTTTTCTTCATATTTACGAGATCAAATATATATAAAAATAAAAATAAAATATTAAGGAAGATCAGAGTAGTTTAGGAATTTTTAATTTGATTTTTTAATATTAAAAAAAATAAATCTGTTAAATTAAATTGAAATTTATTTTAAATCTGTTTATTTAATTTTCTAATTAATGGAACTTATTTTTTTATTATTTAAAAAAATATATTTATTCATCATAGAAGTAACTAGATTACAAATCCGGACCGATCACTAACTCAGTTACAAACGTTAAATATTTTTAATCTATGTAATTATATGATTTAATAAAATAATTTAATGTTATATTTGACACTAAATTAAAATTTTAAAAATTTATTAAGCTGTTTTGATTTAAAAATGTTAAAGAATCGTTTATTTAAATATCGATCCCCCACCTCAATCTTACTACTTCTCTCTCACGGTATAGCAACGACTCCCTGTGTGGACTCGGGAAAATGGTATGTTCTCTTAGCAACCCTCATCCAAAATCGTGAGATTTTCGACGTTCTTTTTTTTTTTATTTTAGGAACACGTATCGTTACACAAACTATATCAGTGACATACTTTGGTCCCAAGACTTAATATTCTTAGAAATAATAGGCCTATGCATATAACGTTCCATTACCCACTCCAATTTGCCCATCAATCTTAGGATGACATGGAGTTGAAAACAACAACGGTACCAATTTTACCCCACAATAATTTACAGAAGTAACTTAAAAACTTAACATCTCTATCGTTAACAATTATTCTATGGATTCCACGTCATTTTACTACTCTCCTAGAAAAATAACTTCTCTCACGATGTTTTGCATCATACATCTTGTTGCATGCAATTCGTACTATCTGTTTGGTTGTAATCTAGATTTAGCTTCTATGTATTTAAAACCTTGACTACAAAACTTATTAACATCATGCTTCATCTTTGGCCAAATAAGTGTTTATGCAACCTACTATAAGTTTTATTAATCCTGAGATGTCCAAGGCACCACCACTCCTATCAAGAGCAAATCTCTTATAAAGTATTTAGGAATACAAATGTAACGTTTCAGATTTTCCATTTTTGCCATATTTGGTTGATTGTTATTTTTTTTCTATATATGACAAGATATTATGTTATGCATTTATTATCGCCGGAAAAGGTGCAATTTTCAACAAGGAAGTTATTACCTAAAAATAAAATAAATAATTAAATGTAATCTCCCTGAAAGGATTTGTGCGGGACTTTTATTACCTAAGAGAAACATTCCTATTTCTCTAAGTTTCCTATTTCTCTGAGTTTCCTTATCCTAAAACCCTAGAATGCAAATGTCTTCAGATTATTTTTATATTCCTATGCCCAACCTTTTACCTCCCTTCAAAACGATTTTCTCTTCAAACTTTCCTCCGAAACCTTGGGGTTGCTCTTCGGAGGAAGAATCGGGTAAGGAAGACAAGGTTTTTGGAATAGGGTCGAGCCGCAGACGCACACCCAGCAACTCTGGCAGCTTCGCACGTGTACACAGTGTGGGTCTGCTCGCACGTGTACGAAATCGGCTCGGTTCCGACAATTCCCGCAACTCGACTTGGTGGCTTAGTTGGCCGGCTGGGCAACTAGGCTTAGCGGCAAGGTATCACTATAATATATCGATTCCTAGGTTTTTGGCCCTTCCGAAGCTGTTTCTGTCCTTAGTTTTACCATCCAAGGTCAGTATGGTTCCTAAATGTTAAAGACAGATTAAGTCGGGGGTTTATTTTCATAAATAGCATGAGGTTTAGCTAGGGTATGTTATGAAAGGTTCCTAAGTTTTTATGTGGTTATCATAGGACGTATTTAACCGCTAGAATTAGCTCGTTGTGAGAGACTTCAACCAAGACCATCGAGGTAAGTGACCTTACTGTTGGAGTTAACTTACTACGTGTTGTATGATGGTGCATGCCTTGTGGCCCCTGCATACACCATATTTATGTGATATGATTATGTGATGTATAGATTGTGTTGACTGTAGATTGGGTATGTTATGTGATGTATGAATTATGTTGACTGTTGACTGTTTATGTTATGTGAAGTTATGAATGAGATGTTAGTATTATATGCAATGAATATGTTGATCGATGTCATAGATATACGTAATATTATCAAGTCATGTCATGAGATGTTTATACAACTGGAATGTACTTTCATGTTATGTAATATGCCATGTAATGTAAGTCATGTGAGATGCCATGTAAGGTAAGAAACGTATATGCGATGTTAGTACTGCTTATGCAATGCCATGTTGGATATGTTAAGGGACCTCATGCATATATGTATGTCACGTGCATCGGGATTCTTCCCCTTTATGGTACGAAAGAATGAAATATGATATTTATGTTCGCCATGATATCATGCGGGCCCTTTTCTGTTTTGTGGTGTCCGGCGACGTGTAACACGTTGTGCCTGACCAAGTCAGGCCTAGAGGGTATGTTTACGAGCCCGCTTGGTGGGTCCATGGATGCGTACATGGGCGTGTGTGAAGGAGTACCACACACCCAACCCTACCCAGAATAGAAAAGCGCTCAAGGCTATGAAAAGTTTATGAAAAGTTAGGTCCCGCTCATATGTTGCATGTGTTTGCATTCCTAACCCCAACAGTAGGGTGACTTACTGAGTATTTCATAAAATACTCAAGTCACGTGCTACCTACATTTTTCAAGTAAAGGCAAGGCGCCAATGTACGGTTGACGGTCGAGCACACCATGGAAGTTGGAGAGGGGATATTTTTAGGAGTTTAGGACTGTTTTAAGTTATACCAATGAGTATTGCTTTATTTAGATTCATTTATAAATTCGGTTACTGAAGGTTTATTTTTTAGATAGGTTCTTTCGATTTATGAATGTTTATGAAAGACTTTGTTTTGTTTCCAAGGTTATTTACGATTGAGCTTCCGCTTAATGAGTTATATATGCATTGATGACGGTCACTAATTAGGTTAAAGAAAATTAGGGGCATTACAACAAAACATACTTTTCTCAAGTAAAAATTCATCAAACACATAATAATCATCCACAAATCTTTTTGCAAGACAAAATGCATACATAGTTCTAAAGTCTTGGTCATCTCTATATAATTCTCAAATCTAATAATTTTTTCATTAGGAAAAAAAAAGAGATCGTATCTTTTAGATAACACATCAGCTACCATATTATCCTTGCCTTGCTTATATTTGATGACCTACGAAAATGTTTCAATAAATTCCACCTACTCTGTAAGTCTACGGTTCAGTTTGCTTTGACCCTTCATATACTTCGAGTAACATGATCAAAGTGGATCACAAATTCTCTAGCCCATTAGTGTTGTCATCTCACAATATATGAACTAAAGCAAACAATTCTTTAAGTAGGATAGCACCATTTTCTACCTCAAATGGTTTGCCTAAACCACCCTCGTCAAGTTCAATTTCAAAAGTTATTAGACAAAACATGTAATGATGACTTGCTTAATTTGTTCTTGAACAGATTGAATGCATTCTCTTACGTTTCTCCATTTCTCTTATTAAATCAGTCAATGGTGCAGCTATGTTTCTAAAATCTTTTATAAATCTACCATAGAAGCTAGCTAACCCATAAAAATTCTAAACTTGCTATTTTTTGTGTCGGCAAATCCGTGATGATTTTAACTTTCTCTTAATACTCCTCTTTCTATTCTATTTTTATATACTATAAAGTTGAGAGTGTGAACTTTTTCTATGCAAACACTACAGTTATTAAAATTAAATTTCTTTTTTCTCTATGTGTAATCAATAAATTATAATATTATCAATATAAACAACGTCATGCTTTCCCATATATTTTTCTCAAAACATTATATATTAAGAGCTGAAATGTACGGGGAGCATTAGTTAATCCAAGAGACGTTTGTGGTCATTATTTAATTATGATCCCCTCAAATCTACACCAAAGATGAAATCAATTTGACCATTTGACAATTACAAACTTTATGAAATTAAAAATAATAAAGTTTTCCAATAAATGTTATATATTTGAGTGACTAAGTAGACAAACCTGAAATCTATTGGGCTTTGTCACGTAGTTTCTAACCTTAATGTTGACATTTTTTAAAATACTCGGTCAAATAATTTAATATTATATTATATTATTTTTTACACTAAATTAAAATTTTATTATACCTAAAAAATATTTTGTTTAGAATAAAATATCTTATAATAAAATACTAAAAATTAAGTAACATTATGAAAATTAATGAATCAAATTATTACGAATTTATTATAACATAACTTTTCTAACATCTAATTATTTTTGAATTAAATCATGAAACCTAATATAATAAACCGACTAATATTTTAAGTATTATTAATTTTTTTTTTTTCGTTTCAAAAAATCCAAACTATTATCATCAATTTCTCCCTCGTATATTAAATCAACTAATTCGTCTTCAATTCAAGTACATGACATGATATCTTCTAATCTTCAGATCTATTCTATAATGGATTTTGAAAAAGATAAAGATAAAGAAAGATATGATAACTCATTTATGGTACGAAAGACACTGCATCTTCCACACTCTATACTTGTATCCTTTTAAAGAAAGAGTTAGATGAAGCGCAACATGTCCAACCCAAAGAAAATTAACGTATAAGTAAACAAGGTGCATCCATTCAAATAACAAATCAATACTCGTTGTTCATTTATGCCTAATCAAAAATGCAAAAATATTTATTATATATGTGAGCTAAAACTTGAACTAGTAGAGTCATTACTAACTCATATATAATGGTTAGTAAACTTAATAAAATGAGTTAACCCATGGAATAATTTTAATAGAATTTTTAGTAGACTTAATAGAATAAGTTACTCACTTATGTAGCAACTACGGTAGAATTAATAGTAATTGACAAATTGTGAACAACATTTGTACTTTAATTAGTAACATTGTCAGTGGTTATTAACGGAGAAAGTTTATGTTACGATAGTACATACGGGTAAGGCAGGAATACGATCATTATGGTTATCATAATACTGCGATGACCGAGCAGGAATACGATCATTATGTTTATCATGATGCTGCGACGGTCAGACAGGGGTACGATCATTATGGTTAACCTAATGCTATTGTGACGGTTACTAGTTCTAACGGGTGTCTGGCCTAAAGAGCTCCTGGAGTATGCTCGCCTGACAAGGAAGGTGGCTCAGCAGTGTGCGAACTAACTAGTGAGTCCATACTCGCACGTATGGACTGTGTGTAGAATATATGGTACACATCCAAATTCCCTGTTACGACAATACTGTAGGAAAATGGATTTAAATGATAGGTCCCGTCATTGCATTCGCATGTTCTTGCATTTAACCCCCAATAGTGGGGTCACTTACTCAATACTTCTTTAAATACTCAAGCATGTGCTACTACATTTTTCAGGTTAAGGCAAGACATTCCTTTACGGCTGACGACGGCATCGCAACTCGAGACCATGAAACATGGATAGGGTAGTCGTATTTATTTTCTTAGACTTAGTTTAGAATCGGATGTTTTTAATTTAAACGTTTATTT
This sequence comes from Cucurbita pepo subsp. pepo, assembly GCF_002806865.2. NCBI lineage: Eukaryota > Viridiplantae > Streptophyta > Magnoliopsida > Cucurbitales > Cucurbitaceae > Cucurbita > Cucurbita pepo. The sequence continues at coordinate 1,328,131 of NC_036655.1, read as the reverse complement.
AATTTATTTAGTCTTTTGTTGTGTCGTTTTAAAATATGTTTTCAAAACACGTAAGTCCATGGTTGTGTTTTAAGTTGAAGGTTATGTTTTATGAAAGTTTAAATGATGTATTTCTGCATTCAATGTTTATGATATGTATACAGTAGCGACCTTAAATTCAGTAGAAAATTTCGAGTCGTTACACTACTGATGTGCCAGGGAGAAGGGCTAAACCCTGAAAGAAGATGGACACGAGGCGGTGTGCTAGCAAGGACGTTGGGTCTCGAAAAAAGGGTGTATTGAGGTAGTTTCACATCGATTGGAAAATGAATGAGTTTCAGTAAGGATGCTGGGCCCTAAAGGGAGTGGATTGTGAGATCCTTACGTCCGTGGGAACTCTACCTAACACACAAGTTTTAAAATTTTTAAAGAAAAGCCTAAAAAAAACACAAAAAAAGACACCTTTACAAGATAACATCCAACAAAAGGAGGAGACAATAGCTTATGAAAAGCAAAGTTGAAAGACAACGAAGGATGAAATGACTCTAAAAGATAGCAAAACTTGGTGGGTGTAAGGTGATAAACGTTTGGGAACACAATCTATGGTGAGCTGTTACCCACCCAACCATTTTCTTAAAAGTCGAGTCATCTTTAATCACATTATGCTATTCACGATGATATTAAGTCATTGAGAGAGTTCGGTTTTTAACGGGAATCACGGTAATCATTTAATCAATGATGCAATCAGAGTTTAAAAGTAAGATGCTTATTGAATATATTTATACTCGTCAGATTCTACTTTTTTTTTTTTTTTTTTTTTTT
>NC_036655.1:1293399-1326685 GCF_002806865.2 Cucurbita pepo subsp. pepo | reverse complement strand
CTTTTTTTTTTTTTTTAATCAATTGGATCATGACAATTATATATTTTTATTGTTTTTTAATACATAGTATTTTTTGATTTTTTTAAAATTTGTGAAGTTTTCACTTAGAAAATAAGAAAATAAAAAATCTACCAAGAAATAAACTTATTGTTTAAAAAATTCAAATATATGGCAAATCCTCTCGATATATTTTTTAGCTCTTAAACGTGTTCAATAAAAGGATGATAGATAGGATTTCTGTATGTTTTATTCTAGTGCACACAAATCCTCACGAAAGGTAGACCTTGAATCTCAAGATTCAGATATGATATATATGTTAAACTAAAATTCAGAACTAAATATGGTCAACAGACAACACCTCCTCACTACACTGATCTTAGGATAGATTTAATGTGCTAGCATATCTATCTCGATCAATTCTCATACAAAAAAATATTTCATCTCAAATACTGAAGACATGTTTACGATGATATATCTCTTATATTGGATCATGCTATCAAATTATCATCCACGTATAAAAATAGAAACACACTGGATCAATGTATTTCTTGAAATAATATTACTAATTTTTTTGGCTCGGATGGAATTCACTCATGCCCACGAAGAAATCAAATTTTTTGTACCCCTATTGAGCTTACATGATAAGTGTTCCTTGACTGGAATTACAAACTCTCCCGATTGTTACATATAGATCTCCTCATCTGGGTCTGTTATTTTTACATCCATTCGCACAAAGGGTACATTCTCTGATGCAACAATACTCGACAAAATTCGGATAGTAGTTGATTTCATAGCTAGAGAAAAAAAAAAATTCAATAATATAAATACCTTTTCTTTCTAAATATTTTCCTAACAACGTTTGAGTCTTGAATCTCCTTTTGTCATCTGGCTTGTACGTAGCTTAGTTAACCCTCATGTTCTATTCTTTTCAAGTGAACTCATTTCATCACTATTGTTTGTTCCCATTTGGTTAAATCACTCCCACCTTGTCGAAGGACGCTAGTTCTCCTTGATCAGTTAGCAACAAATAGTGTAATGAAAGTGAATATCTTTCTAGTTCTCTAACTATTCTGGATAATCTTCTCAAAACCTGCTCAAATATCACTTGCTCCCATTCCAGTTCCTTAACAACCATTTCAAGAATTTCATGAGTTTTTGCTACAACATCATTGGGTGAATTTTTATGCAACTCAACATCAACTCTCACTTGCTTCATAGTCACTGATTCTTTCTTCTCATTGTCTTTATATAGAACGTTTTCATCAAATGTCACGTCATAATCTCTCGGAATTTTTCTATTTTTATCGTCTTGAAACCTAAACCCAAGCATGTTAGAACCATAGCCAAAGAAATAGCACTCCATAGCCTTAACATCAAGCTTGTCTATCTTCTCTGGATCATTATTAACATATGTAGTGCACCCAAAAGATCTGAAGTGAGAGCACTTGTGTTTTTTTTTTTTTTTTTTTTTTTTAANTGAACTCCAAGGGTATTGAATACTCTCTATTAATCAAGTAGGCTTTTGTATCTACAACATCAGCTCCTAATGTCTTTGTCAATTCATAATGAATTCTCGTACTTCTTGACTCCTCATTCAATATTTTTTTCATCCTTTTACCAATACCATTATATCTTGCCTTATCGAGAACTACTTTTATTAGTTTGATTTTCTCAACGACATAAAATGCTTTTAATTGTGATTTATCGTACTCTCCTCCATTGTCAAACACATCTAACTTGTGTTTTCAATGAGTATTGCATAAGATTGGACCATGAAGAAAATCACTGATTATAATGTTGTTTACTGTTGAGACTGACTTTTTTTTTCATTCGATGACTTGGGTAACTCGATCTTAATCTTGAGCTAACCATAAACTCTTGTTTATTCGAAGTTATCCTTACATAAGATAGTCAATTAATTTATATCAAAATTTACAAATCTAAATTTACGTTGGTTTTTGTTACCATATTTATAATATTTTTATTATGGTTTAATTTAAATAATAAAGGATGGTTAATTATTTTATTTTTATTATAAATTATTAAACTAATTTATTTTTTACTTATTAATAAATATATTGTTAATAATATGCGTTGAGTTTATTTATCTAATTTTAATAATGATGTGTATTTCCATCCAATTTTCATAAAAATAAAATAAATTAAACCATTCATAAATTAATTTATTATACAATTTTAATGGAGTACACTTCCTTCTCTAACTATCAACCAAAACTTAGCACTAAACTTATGATTAAAACTCATATTTAAAACAAATTTTTCAATCCCAATTTCAATACAAATTATACTAAAAATTTACACGATAAAATATGGAGAAGAGCATTAAAATTAAAGCAGTCTATGTTGTAAACTGAAATATCTCTCACAATTGTATCATCCATCAAATTCTCCATCTTCTCGATCTTTGGATCATACAACACTAATTCAGCTGCCACCCAAACACACCGGATCTTTCCATTGCACGAATTGATAGTTGAGATGAAAGAACGTTTAAAATACTTACGACACAACTTGAATGAAGCAACACTTCTCACTCGTTCCACGTGGTCGGGATCCAATTCCAAGCAATGGAGATTACGAAACCAAGGGCGATCACAATTGGAACGATCACGGCTGTCCTAATAAACATGTGCAAGCAAAAAGTTGGAAGGAGTCGAGATTGAAGGGTCATGCTTCGAATTTAAGATCACGTTGTTTCATATTTTGCAGACTAGCCTGTAGCTCGGCGAACAATAGTAAGGGAGTTTGCTGAGTATTAACTCGATAACATCAGGTATGAGTTCGAGAATTTTGTTGCTAATAATGTCTTGATCCTTCGCCATTCTCGTTGACTAGAAAAAGCTGGTGGTGAATTTGATGGGACCGAACACAAACTAGAGATCAATTGAATTTAAGAAAATAATGGTTTTACTAATGTTGAAGGTTGTGTATATAATTAAAAAAAAAAATAATCTTTTCCTATTTTAAAAAACTAATATTTTCCTATTTTGAATCGATTGGAGATTTTTTTTTCTTCATATTTACGAGATCAAATATATATAAAAATAAAAATAAAATATTAAGGAAGATCAGAGTAGTTTAGGAATTTTTAATTTGATTTTTTAATATTAAAAAAAATAAATCTGTTAAATTAAATTGAAATTTATTTTAAATCTGTTTATTTAATTTTCTAATTAATGGAACTTATTTTTTTATTATTTAAAAAAATATATTTATTCATCATAGAAGTAACTAGATTACAAATCCGGACCGATCACTAACTCAGTTACAAACGTTAAATATTTTTAATCTATGTAATTATATGATTTAATAAAATAATTTAATGTTATATTTGACACTAAATTAAAATTTTAAAAATTTATTAAGCTGTTTTGATTTAAAAATGTTAAAGAATCGTTTATTTAAATATCGATCCCCCACCTCAATCTTACTACTTCTCTCTCACGGTATAGCAACGACTCCCTGTGTGGACTCGGGAAAATGGTATGTTCTCTTAGCAACCCTCATCCAAAATCGTGAGATTTTCGACGTTCCTTTTTTTTTTTTTTTTGGAACACGTATCGTTACACAAACTATATCAGTGACATACTTTGGTCCCAAGACTTAATATTCTTAGAAATAATAGGCCTATGCATATAACGTTCCATTACCCACTCCAATTTGCCCATCAATCTTAGGATGACATGGAGTTGAAAACAACAACGGTACCAATTTTACCCCACAATAATTTACAGAAGTAACTTAAAAACTTAACATCTCTATCGTTAACAATTATTCTATGGATTCCACGTCATTTTACTACTCTCCTAGAAAAATAACTTCTCTCACGATGTTTTGCATCATACATCTTGTTGCATGCAATTCGTACCATCTGTTTGGTTGTAATCTAGATTTAGCTTCTATGTATTTAAAACCTTGACTACAAAACTTATTAACATCATGCTTCATCTTTGGCCAAATAAGTGTTTATGCAACCTACTATAAGTTTTATTAATCCTGAGATGTCCAAGGCACCACCACTCCTATCAAGAGCAAATCTCTTATAAAGTATTTAGGAATACAAATGTAAGGTTTCAGATTTTCCATTTTTGCCTTATTTGGTTGATTGTTATTTTTTTTTCTATATATGACAAGATATTATGTTATGCATTTATTATCGCCGTAAAAAGGTGCAATTTTCAACAAGGAAGTTATTACCTAAAAATAAAATAAATAATTAAATGTAATCTCCTTGAAAAGATTTGTGCTGGACTTTTATTACCTAATAGAAACATTCTTATTTCTCTGAGTTTCCTTATCCTAAAACCCTAGAATGCAATTGTCTTCCGATTATTTTTATATTCCTATGCCCAACTTTTTACTTCCCTTGAAAACGATTTTCTCTTCAAACTTTCCTCCGAAACCTTGGGGTTGCTCTTCGGAGGAAGAATCGGGTAAGGAAGGCAAGGTTTTTGGAATAGGGTCAAGCCGCAGACGCACACCCAGCAGCTCTAGCAGCTTCGCATGCGTACACAGTGCGGGTCGGCTCGCACATGTACGAAATCAGCTCGGTTCCGCCAATTCCCGCAGCTCGACTTGGTGGCTTAGTTGGCCGGCTAGGCAACTAGGCTTAGCGGAAAGGTATCACTATAATATATCGATTCCAAGGTTTTTGGCCCTATCGAAGCTGTTTCTATCCTTAGTTTTACCATCCGAGGTCAGTATGGTCCTAAACGTTAAAGACAGATTAGATCGGGGGTTTATTTTGATAAATAGCATGAGGTTTAGTTAGGGTATGTTATGAAAGATTCCTAAGTTTTTATGTGGTTATCATAGGACGTATTTAACCGCTGGGATTAGCTCGTTGTGAGAGACTTCAACCAAGACCATCGAGGTAAGTGACTTTACTTTTGGAGTTAACTTACTACGTGATGTATGATGGTGCGTGCCCTGTGGCCCCTGCATGCACCATATTTATGTGATATGATTATGTGATGTATAGATTGTATTGACTGTAGATTGAGTATGTTATGTGATGTATGAATTATGTTGACTGTTGACTGTTTATGTTATGTGAAGTTATGAATGAGATGTTAGTATTATATGCAATAAATATGTTGATCGGTGTCATAGATACACGTAGTATTATCAAGTCATGTCATGAGATGTTACTTTCGTGTTATGTAATATGCCATGTAATATAAGTCATGTGAGATGCCATGTAATATAAGAAACGTATATGCGATGTTAGTACTGCTTATGCAATGCCNTACTTTCGTGTTATGTAATATGCCATGTAATATAAGTCATGTGAGATGCCATGTAATATAAGAAACGTATATGCGATGTTAGTACTGCTTATGCAATGCCATGTTAGATATGTTAAGGGACCTCATGCATATATGTATGTCACGTGCATCGGGATTCTTCCCCTTTATGTTACGATGAAATACGATATTTATGTTCGCCATGATATCATGCGGGCCCTTTTCTGTTTTGTGGTGTCCGGCGACGTGTAACACGTTGTGCCCGACTAAGTCAGGCCCAGAGGGTATGTTTACGAGCCCGCTTGGTGGGTTCATGGATGCGTACATGGGCGCGTGTGAAGGAGTACCACACACCCAACCCTACCCAGAATAGAAAAGCGCTCAAGGCTATGAAAAGTTTATGAAAAGTTAGGTCCCGCTCATATGTTGCATGTGTTTGCATTCCTAACCCCAACAGTAGGGTGACTTACTGAGTATTTCATAAAATACTCAAGTCACGTGCTACCTACATTTTTCAAGTAAAGGCAATGCGCCAATGTATGGTTGACGGTGGAGCACACCATGGAAGTTGGAGAGGGGATATTTTTAGGAGTTTAGGACTGTTTTAAGTTATACCATTGAGTATTGCTTTATTTAGATTCATTTATAAATTCGGTTACTGAAGGTTTATTTTTGAGATAGGTTCTTTCGATTTATGAATGTTTATGAAAGACTTTGTTTTGTTTCCAAGGTTATTTACGATTGAGCTTCCGCTTAATGAGTTATATATGCATTGATGACGGTCACTAATTAGGTTAAAGAAAATTAGGGGCATTACAACAAAACATACTTTTCTCAAGTAAAAATTCATCAAACACATAATAATCATCCACAAATCTTTTTGCAAGACAAAATGCATACATAGTTCTAAAGTCTTGGTCATCTCTATATAATTCTCAAATCTAATAATTTTTTCATTAGGAAAAAAAAAGAGATCGTATCTTTTAGATAACACATCAGCTACCATATTATCCTTGCCTTGCTTATATTTGATGACCTACGAAAATGTTTCAATAAATTCCACCTACTCTGTAAGTCTACGGTTCAGTTTGCTTTGACCCTTCATATACTTCGAGTAACATGATCAAAGTGGATCACAAATTCTCTAGCCCATTAGTGTTGTCATCTCACAATATATGAACTAAAGCAAACAATTCTTTAAGTAGGATAGCACCATTTTCTACCTCAAATGGTTTGCCTAAACCACCCTCGTCAAGTTCAATTTCAAAAGTTATTAGACAAAACATGTAATGATGNAACTCGCAATATATGAACTAAAGCAAACAATTCTATTGCCCCATTTAGTTTTTCTACCTCAAATGGTTTGCCTAAATCACCCTCGTCAAGTTCAATTTCAAAAGTTATTAGACAAAACATGTAACGATGACTTGCTTAATTTGTTCTTGAACAGATTGAATGCATTCTCTTACATTTTTCAATTTCTCTTATTAAATCAGTCGCAGCTACGTTTCTAAAATCTTTTATAAATCTACTATAGAAGCTAGCTAACCCATAAAAAATCTAAACTTTACTTGCTATTTTTTGTATCCGCAAATCCGTGATGATTTTAACTTTCTCTTAATACTCCTTCTATTCTATTTTTATCTACTATAAAGTTGAGAGTGTGAACTTTTTCCATGCAAAAACTACCCTTATTAAAATTAAATTTCTCTTTTTTCTATGTGTAATCAATAAATTATAATATTATCAATATAAACAACGACATGCTTTCCTATATATTTTTCTCAAAACATTATATATTAAGAGCTGAAATGTACTGGGAGCATTAGTTAATCCAAGAGACGTTTGTGGTCATTATTTAATTATGATTTCCTCAAATCTACACCAAAGACGAAATCAATTTGACCATTTGACAATTACAAACTTTATGAAATTAAAAATAATAAAGTTTTCCAATAAATGTTATATATTTAAGTGACTAAGTAGACAAACCTGAAATCTATTGAGCTTCCACATTCTATACTTGTATTCTTTTAAAGAAAGAGTTAGATGAAGCGCAAAATGTCCAACCCAAAGAAAATTAACGTATAAGTAAACAAGGTGATCCATTCAAATAACAAATCAATACTCCATTGTTCATTTATGCCTAATCGAAAATGCAAAAATATTTATTATATATGTGAGCTAAAACTTGAACTAGTAGAGTCATTACTAACTCATAGTTAGTAAACTTAATAAAATGAGTTAACCCATGGAATAATTTTAATAGAATTTTTAGTAGACTTAATAGAATAAGTTACTCACTTATGTAGCAACTACTGTAGAATTAATAGTAATTGACAAATTGTGGACAACATTTGTACTTTAATTAGTAACATTGTCAGTGGTTATTAACGGAGAAAGTTTATGTTACGATAGTACAGACGGGTATGTTACGAGGCAGGAATACGATCATTATGGTTATCATAATACTGCGATGACCGAGCAGGAATACGATCACTATGTTTATCATGATGCTGCGACGGTCAGACAGGGGTACGATCATTATGGTTAACCTAATGCTATTGTGACGGTTACTAGTTCTAACGGGTGTCTGGCCTAAAGAGCTCCTGGAGTATGCTCGCCTGACAAGGAAGGTGGCTTAGCAGTGTGCGAACTAACTAATAAGTCCATACTCGCACGTATGGACTGTGTGTAGAATATATGGTACACATCCAAATTACCTGTTACGACAATACTGTAGGGAAATGGATTTAAATGATAGGTCCCGTCATTGCATTCGCATGTTCTTGCATTTAACCTCCAATAGTGGGGTCACTTACTCAGTACTTCTTTAAATACTCAAGCATGTGCTACTACATTTTTCAGGTTAAGGCAAGACATTCCTTTACGGCTGACGACGACATTGCAACTCGAGACCATGACACATGGATAGGGTAGTCGTATTTATTTTCTTAGACTTAGTTTAGAATAGGATGTTTTTAATTTAAACGTTTATTTAATTTATTTAGCCTTTTATTGTGTCGTTTTTAAATATGTTTTCAAAACACGTAAGTCCATGGTTGTGTTTTAAGTTGAAGGTTATGTTTTATGAAAGTTTAAATGATGTATTTCTGCATTCAATGTTTATGATATGTATACAGTAGCGACCTTAAATTAAGTAGAAAATTTCGAGTCGTTANTAAGGATGCTGGGCCCTAAAGGGAGTGGATTGTGAGATCCTTACGTCCGTGGGAACTCTACCTAACACACAAGTTTTAAAATTTTTAAAGAAAAGCCTAAAAAAAACACAAAAAAAGACACCTTTACAAGATAACATCCAACAAAAGGAGGAGACAATAGCTTATGAAAAGCAAAGTTGAAAGACAACGAAGGATGAAATGACTCTAAAAGATAGCAAAACTTGGTGGGTGTAAGGTGATAAACGTTTGGGAACACAATCTATGGTGAGCTGTTACCCACCCAACCATTTTCTTAAAGTCGGGTCATCTTTAATTACATTATGCTATTCACGATGATATTAAGTCATTGAGAGAGTTCGGTTTTTAACGGGAATCACGGTAATCATTTAATCAATGAGGCTTTGTTATGAAGTTTTGAAAGTAAAAGAAATTTCGATAGTTTGAGATGTGTTTTAGTTTTCTTACAAATTATGAATCGATACCTTCCGGTTTTTATAAAAAAAAAAAAAAAGTTAAATTTAATATTTTTAATATATAGTATTTCTTGATTCTTTAAAATTTGTGAAGTTTTCACTTAGAAAATAGTTTTTAGAAAATAAGAAAATAAAAAATCTACCAAGAAATAAACTTTTCGTTTAAAAAATTCAAATATATGGCAAATCCTCTCGATATATTTTTTAGCTCTTAAACGTGTTCAATAAAAGGATGATAGATAGGGTTTCTGTATGTTTTATTCTAATGCACACAAATCCTCACAAAAGGTAGACCTTGAATCTCAAGATTCAGATATGATATATATGTTAAACTAAAATTCAGAACTAAATATGGTCAACAAACAACACCTCTTCACTACACTGATCTTAGGATAGATTTAATGTGCTAGCATATNGGTTTCTGTATGTTTTATTCTAATGCACACAAATCCTCACAAAAGGTAGACCTTGAATCTCAAGATTCAGATATGATATATATGTTAAACTAAAATTCAGAACTAAATATGGTCAACAAACAACACCTCTTCACTACACTGATCTTAGGATAGATTTAATGTGCTAGCATATCTATCTCGATCAATTCTCATACAAAAAAATATTTCATCTCAAATACGGAAGACATGTTTACCTTGTGATAATATATCTCTCTCATATTCGATCATGCTATCAAATTATCATCCACGTATAAAAATAGAAACACACTGGATCAATGTATTTCTTGAAATAATGTTACTAATATTTTCGCTCGAATGGAATTCACTCATGTCCCTGAAGAAATCAAATTTCTTGTACCACTATTGAACTTACATGATATGTGTTCCTTGACTGGAACTACAAACTCTCCTGATTGCTACGTATAGATCTTCTCATCTGGGTCTGTTATTTTTATATTCATTTGCACAAAGCGTAAATTCTCTGATGCAACAATACTCGACAAAATTCGGATACTAGTTGATTTCATAGCTAGAGAAAAAAAAATTCAATAATATAAATACCTTTTCTTTCTAAATATTTTCCTAACAACGTTTGAGTCTTGAATCTCCTTTTGTCATCTGACTTGTACGTAGCTTAGTTAACCCTCATGTTCTATTCTTTTCAAGTGAACTCATTTCATCACTATTGTTTGTTCCCATTTGGTTAAATCACTCCGACCTTGTCGAAGAACGCTAGTTCTCCTTGATCAATTAGCAACAAATAGTGTAATGAAGGTGAATATCTTTTTAGTTCTCTAACTATTCTGGATAATCTTCTCAAGATCTGCTCAAATATCACTGGCTCCTGCTCTCGTTCCTTAACAACTATTTTAAGAATTTCATGAGTTTTTGCTACAACATCATTGGGTGAATTTTTATGCAACTCAACATCAACGTTTTCATCAAATGTCACGTCATAATCTCTCGGAATTTTTCTATTTTTATCGTCTTGAAACCTAAACCCAAGCATGTGAGAACCATAGCCAAAGAAATAGCACTACATAGCCTTAACATCAAGCTTGGCTATCTTCTCTGGACCATTGTGAACATATGCAGTGCACCCAAAAGTTCTCAAGTGAGAGCACTTGTGTTTTTTTTTTTTTTTTTTTTTTTTTTTTTTTTTTNTTGAACTCCAAGGGTATTGAATACTCTCTATTGATCAAGTAGGCTTTTGTATCTACAACATCAGCTCCTAATGTGTTTGTCAATTCATAATGAATTCTCGTACTTCTTGTCTCCTAATTCAATATTATTTTCATCCTCTTACCAATACCATTATATCTTGCCTTATCGAGAACTACTTTTATTCGTTTGATTTTCTCAACGACATAAAATGCTTTTAATTGTAATTTCTCGTACTCTCCTCCATTGTCAAACACATCTAACTTGTGTTTTTTTTTGGTTCTCTTGCAACCTTTGTGAAATTAACTTGTTTCTATTTATCCATCAAACATCTCTAACAGAGACCCATATCGATAGATTTTAGACCCTTCAAAGCTCCTCTTGCAAACATCTTCATTCCTTTAAAGCTCATATATCCAAGTTTATTGTGCCATAGACTTAAACATAGACTTAAACGAGAAGCACTAAGCAGCACCAACGTTGTGGTGTATAAGATTCCTGATTTTGTGTCATGTGCTATAATCATAGTACCTTCACAATCTTCCACAAACTTGGCGGCATAATATGTGCCGTCTAACTGACAAATAGAGATCAAATTTTTTTTAGACTAAAAATATATTTGACATCTTTCAACATCGATTGATTTTATACTTGAGTTTGTATACAAACATCTACCTTTCTTTAAATCTACAAGGTTTTATTGTTGGCACGATGCACCTTTCCGAATTTTTTCAGATTTGAAATTTTAAAATAGTTCCTTTTTTTTTTTTTTTTTTTTTTTTTTTCTNACGAAAGAAAGGATGCACATGAATCCAAAATCCAAGATTAAGTTGGATTGTCCACACTAACGGTTATAACATCCTCAATAATATCTTTTGTTAAATTTATAAAATCATTATCATCTCTAGATTTGTAAATCTACTTCTTCTTTTGACTTTTTCGTACATATTTGACAGTTCCTTCAATAGATTTAATGTCGTATTCTCCATAATAATGTTGAACATCACGCTTCTACCCAACGACAACCGGATCAATCCTAGAACAAACGACTTTAAAAGATAGCATAACTTGACAAGACAGGGTGAGTTGTTACCCACCGAACAAATTCTCTTAAAAGTCGAGTCATCCACACCCTCACAAATGACATTATGTGATTGAGAGAGTTCAATTTTTAAAGAGAATCTTTGTAGCCATTGAGGTCTAGTTATGAAATCTCAAAAGTAAAAAGAAATTNAACTTGACAAGACAGGGTGAGTTGTTACCCACCCAACAAATTCTCTTAAAAGTCGAGTCATCCACACCCCTCACAAATGACATTATGTGATTGAGAGAGTTCAATTTTTAAAGAGAATCTTTGTAGCCATTGAGGTCTAGTTATGAAATCTCAAAAGTAAAAAGAAATTCGGATGGTTTGAGATGTGTTTTAGTTTTCTTACTCACTAAGAATAGAACCTTAAGGAGTTCAAGTTTTTATAAGAATAAAGTTAAATTTAATATTTTTCTTACGGTCAATTTGTTTGTAATGGATGAAAAACTCATTTGCATTCGAAACACCAATAAGTATTAATTAAAAATTTAAAGATATCGTCTCCCTTAATTCATGAAATTTATACTTACTATTGAAATCACTTAAACCCTNTTGAATGGTTTGAGATGTGTTTATAGTATTAATTAAAAATTTAAATATATCGTCTCGGGCTTGATTCATGAAATTTATACTTACTATTGAAATCACTTAAACCCTCTAATATTTTAATCATTTTTNCTCTAATATTTCAATCATTTTTCTCAATTTTTTTCGATCAAGGTATATCGTAATTGAAATTGAATTGAGAAAATGATGATGTGACATTGATATGTAATTTTGTGCTAAATTTCTATCTTACACTACTTTAATAAAAATAAAAATAAAGTCTTTAAAGGTGGTTTCCTTACTTTTCTAACATCAATTATTATGCTTACTGTTTATATGGAGGCCACTTTGTTCAATGGGTTCAATAAAAGGATGTTAGATGAGGTTTCTATACGCTTCATTCTTACGCACATACATTCTCTGGAATTGCAAACTTTGAGACTCCAAGGATACAAATATGGCGGNTATGCTTACTAGTTTATATGGAGGCCACTTTGTTAAATGTGTTCAATAAAAGAATGTTAGATGAGGTTTCTATATGCTTCATTCTTACGCACATAAATTCTCCGGAATTGCAAACTTTGAGACTCCAAGGATACAAATATGGCGGAATTCCTGTGGACCTTTGCCATACAGGAAGTGTTGAAGAAGACGGTGAAGCTGGCGGCCGAGCAGATCGGCCTGGCATCGGGATTCGAGGAGGAACTCTCAAAGCTGAAGGACTCTTTACTCAGGGTGCAAGCCATCCTAAGGGATGTTGACAGAATGAAGGCAGACCTTGAATCTCAGAAGCTATGGGTGAAGAAGCTTGAAGATATCGCCTTTGAAGCAGATATTTTACTCGACGAGCTCGCTTATGAAGACGTTCGACGCAAAGTTGAAATCGAGAAAGTTAAGGTGGTACGTAATTTCTTTTCATTCTCCAAAAATCCCTTTGCTTTTCGTCTCAAAATGGCAAATAAAATCACAACCGTTACTAGAAAGTTGGATGAGTCAATTTCTACAAAAAGTCCTCCCCCATGTGTTGCTACAACATCCAATGAAGCTGAAATTGATCTTAACCAAACTCGAGAGACGGACTCATTTCCCGATGAAATTGGAGTTATTGGAAGGGAAATCGAAGTATCAAATATAGTGGATAACCTACTTGCCCTTAAGAATGAAGAAACTCTAGTTGTCTTACCAATTGTTGGTACGGGTGGATTAGGAAAAACAACTCTGGTGAAGAAGATTTTCCATCATGAATTGATAAGGAAGAATTTCGACACTTTTATATGGGTATGTGTGTCTGATCCTTTTAAAATCAACAAAATTTTAAGAGCAATCGTGGGATACATGAAGCCTACATTTGGTGGCTCAGATGAAAAGGAAATCATTCTTCGGGAGCTCCAAAATCTGCTAAGTAACAAAAAGTATTTTCTTGTGCTTGATGATGTTTGGAATGAGGAACCCATTCTCTGGAATGAGTTGAGGGCTTGTTTGCTAAAGATCAATAAAAATATGGGAAGTGCTATCGTTGTGACTACTAGAAGTGATAAAGTTGCAGAAATTATGGAGACAAAATACCGACATCATTTGAGGGAGTTACTAGATGATCATTGTTGGTCTTTATTTGAAAAATGTGCATTTGAAAGTAAATTACCAGTAATTTCTGATGTCATTCGAGGACAACTTGTTAAAAAATTTGGTGGCATACCATTGATTGTGAAAGTGTTGGGAGGAATGGTGAAATCATGCAAGAATGATGAGGAATTGCAATCGACTTTGGAAAATCTAGTGAGAATTGAATTAGCAAAGGAAGATCTTATTTTATTCACAATCAAATTAAGTGTGGACCGTCTACCATCTTCTTCATTGAAACAATGTTTTGCTTACTGTTCAAATTTTCCACCCGACTTTGTCTTCAATAAAGAAAAACTTGTTCAAATGTGGGTAGCACACGGGTTTATTCAGATACCCAATGGAAGCAATGTAACGATGGAGGATATTGGAGCGAGATATTTCGATATTTTGTTGTCTCGCTCCTTGTTTCAAGATGTTGTCAAAGATGAGAGAGGAAAAGTTGAATTCTGTAAGATGCATGATCTTATACATGAGGTTGCGTGTGCTATTTCGAATGATCAACATTTGAGAGAGGATCTTATAACAGATGGAAAATCTCATGGTGATGAAGTTCTTTTGATCCGTCAAAGAAGAAGAACATTTTATTGTTGTGAAAATGTACAATTTGGTAATCAAGTTGAGATCAATAACTTCATCTACTTGCGGGTTTTAATTATTAATGGTGAGTTCGTAACAGAATTGCCTGATACAATCGGTAAATTGAAACATTTGAGGTATCTTGACATTTCATACACTAGAATAAGTAAGCTTCCAAAATCTATTATTTTGCTTTACCATTTGCAGACTTTGAAGCTTCCTGAGTTAAACTTTCCTACAAAGTTGAGAAAGTTGGTCAATTTAAGGCATTTAGAAATGAAGGTGTTTTGTTCACCAACTCAAATGCCTAAAAATTTAAGTCGAATGACTCAACTTCAAACGCTTTCTGTTTTTGTAGTTGGGTCAGATGAAGGATATAAGATTGAGGAGCTTGGACCTTTAAAAAACCTTAAAGGTAAATTAAGGCTTCTAAAACTCGAGCAAGTCAAAAATAAAAAGGAGGCCATGGCTGCAAATTTAGTTGAGAAGGAAAATATTTCTAATCTATCTTTTGAATGGAGTTTTATGGAAGAAGACTGTGGTGACAATGATTTGAATGTGTTGGAAGGGCTTCAACCACACATAAACCTTCAAGCATTGCGTATGCTTAACTTTGGAAGTGAACTTATGCCCAATGGTATTTTTGTTGAAAACTTAATTAAGCTTGAGCTACACTCTTGCACAAGATGTAAAACTTTGCCAATGTTGGGACAGTTGTCCAAACTTGAGGTTCTTCAAATTATTGGCCTAAGTGGTGTAAAAAGTATTAGAGACGAGTTTTACGGGAATTATCGTGACAGTAAAACTCTATTTCCTAAATTGAAAACATTTGAAATTTCGGTCCTGATCAATTTAGAGCAATGGAAAGATGTCGCTACTGTGATGAATTGTACCATTTTTCCTCATCTCGAAAGCTTAACCATTCGTCTTTGTGACAAACTAACGAATATTTCAAACATTTTTGCACCTCATAGTCAGAGGATGGAAGCTGACACGGTTAATGAAAGGTTATTTTCAAGTTTTCAAAGTCTTCCAAAGCTTCGATCTCTAAGAATTCTTAGATGATTGTACAAGTTTGGTAAAGCTACCAAACTGGTTAGAATGTTGTAGCTCACTTGAAGATTTGTCGATAGGAAACTTTCGTGATGATATTTCCCCTCCAAATTTGCAAAATATGCAAAACTTGTCTTCATTAGACATCAAGAACTTTCATAGTTTTCCAGAGGGGCTCGATGGTATTCATAACTTGAAGACATTGATAGTTGAAGGGCCAATGGAGGGTCGTGATTGGAGTCGATTCATGCCCTTCAATTCACTTGAAGTTCTTGAGTTGCATGAAACAGGAACTAATAGTTTAACACAACTTCCTCGACAGCTTGAGCTCCTCACTTCTTTACAATCGTTGTGGATTAAGAGTTTTAATGGCATTGAATCTTTGCCAGAATGGTTGGGAAACATTACATCTTTGGAGACATTGAAATTATGGTATTGCAGAAATTTAAAAAACTTGCCCTCCAAAGAAGCTATGTCAAATCTAACTAGATTGAATCGTTTGGAAGTGTATAAATGTTCCCAACTAGATGTTGGTGAAGGTAGTGTTGAACGGGAAAAAGTTTCGCATGTACCCGATGTTTGTCTATAAATATTTTATATTTGTTTCCTTTCTTTATACTTCCTTTTTTTAATGCTTTCATTAGCATAAGTAAAATTATATTTGTATTCTTTCTACTTTAACAATTGTATTAATTCTGTTAATTAACATTAATTACTACGCTTTCTTGGAGATTATTTTTGTCTGTATATATTTTTATAGATATTTTCGAGCTAAGTTAATTTTTTTTTTTTTTGTTCGTTCGTTAAATTTGGCTAAAAATTCAAATATCTCAAAAATTAAATGGGTTATCGGAATAAAATTCTTTTAATCTATTTCTCCCATCACAGTTATTATTTTTTATGGGTACTGTCACGTCTAGTTTTGTTTGATGTTTTATTTAGTTTCATTTGACACGTTTCGGTGTTCGAGTCTAAACATTATTGTAGTGGTTTAAATTTAAAATATTAATTTAGATAATATGTTACGAACATGAACAGAGATGTTGTTACTCTAGCTGTGTCAACAAGCTTTTATTAATTTATCTGTTTGGTTTGGTAATCTTTATCATATATCCATTTAAAATATATGATAAAGATTTAAATACGTAGATTTTTAAAAAATTAGTAATGTGGTAAAGAGTTTTGTCTAGTTTGAGTCCATGGATAACTTTTTTTTAAAAGTATTAATAAGAAAAACATAACTTTCTAACAACTTGAAAAGAAAATTGAATCAATATATGAGCGATAAAATTAATATTTCGTTTGAATTAGGTTGAAAAATTATTCGGGAACTAATTAGTATGCAACTTAAAATTTAACAACTAGGTTAGAGAGTTTTGGTGATTCAACTGATAAGCCACTTAAAATTCAGTTAACAAAGACTCAAATTTCGAGACTTCCAAATTCTTATCCAGACTAAAAAAAGATGAAAATGAAATAAATAAAAGTAAAATCATCACCTATGATAGGAAGACAAACGAGTATAACAATATATATCTTTATGCTGTATTCTAGAAAATATGATTAACACGTAAAAATACTAAGGAACGAAAAGGTTTTTGCAACCGACAATAAATTCAGCCAGCAAGCCAATAGATAAGAAAACATATGGTTTTGCTGGTCTTGTGTCGGGCTAAATGTTGTTAGGACAATCACTTTAAGAAAAATAGAAATAATACCACAACAAGACAACTAATGAAAACAAGCTCGATCATGCAACTTAGCCACAAAAATACAACACTTCAATGAGAGATAGTGCACTTACACTTACACTTACACTTACACTTGTATTACAGGTTATAGGTTATATCGATAAGCAAGATTCTTACTTCGACAAATAATATGGCACAATACATTCCTCAAAGCTTTTATCCACCTGCATCAACCATAATAAGTGACGATACATTTAAAATTTCAAATAAAGTTATCACGACATAGAAAGATTTAAGTCCAATTGAAGTTCGGAGTCAAAATGAAATAACATAATACATTGCATAAAAGTGAGAATACATTGCATAATACATTGCAAATTTGTAAAATATCCAAAACTTTTATTCATTAAGAATCACAAACTTTCAAAATTTACTCAAGAGGCTTGTTTACCTTCGTAACTTGAAAATTTTGGCAGTTAGATGGTCATTGTAGAGTTATCCGCACTCTTCTAAGATTATGATGAATGTGCTAACTATGGATATGATGCCGGAAATAGACCTACCCGTGATCCGGGGCATGAAGTAGTTGAAGTTGATGATTTCTTTTCCAATTTTGCACTCACTAGATAGGTCAGATGGTGATGGCAGAGGAAGCCCCTGCCCAAAATATTTGATTTGCATTTGTCAACCCGAGATTGGAACAGCGAATTCGCTTAACATAAGAAGATAGTCCTTTTGGCTTCCTCCTTCGAACCGTCTTGCAAGTGCAGGGTTCTCTCCTTCTTGCTTTCTTACCTATCTCTTGTCAGAGGAGCGAGAGGAGTGCTCTTCGTAGCTAGCTCGAGAAGGAAGGACCGGCAACGGGAGAGACTACTGACCCTCTTCTAGTTCTTAGCCGTCTGTTACAAATCCGTTGCATATTCAGAATTTTGATGGTATTAAATTTTGGTCAGAATAGTTAGGTAACATTATATCTTTTAAGAACTTGATAATATTATGTCGTATAAATTTAAAAAATTTGACTTCAAACGAAACCATTTCAAATTTTTTCAGAATACCTCGCCAAAAAAGATCATGGGAGAATTCTCAATCGTGTCGAGGAAGATAGCGAAAGTGGTAGGTGGGCAAGCAAATTTTCGATGTTTGACTCGGCAAGCTCCCATTTTTTGTCTCAAAATGACTATTAAAACAAGGTTGCAAGCTTTAACGCTCAAATGAATTAAACAATAATATTAATTTGCATGTATCTATTTTTGTCCTTAAATTTAAAAAATGTTTAATAAATTTTTAATTTTTTAATTTTTTAAAATTAAATAGTATGAATTTATTTGTTTTGCTTTATAATTCTTATCAATTTCCAAAATTAAAAGTAAATTTTAATAAACAACAATGGAGAGTTCAATTATCAAAAAGATTAATTAACTCATCGTAGGCCTCGTCAAAGGACTCGAGTTCTCTTTCATCAGTTAACAACAGATATTGTAATGAATGTGAATATCTTATAGTCTCCTCACAACCTACTCAAGTGTCACTTGCTCCACCTCTAGTTCCTCAACAGCCGTTTTAACAATTTCTTGTGTTTTTGCTACAACATTACTAGGTGAATTTTTATGCAACTCAACGTCAACTCCTACTTGCTTCGTAGTCTCTAAATCTTTCTTCTCATTGTTCTTATATAAGACGTTTTAATCAAATGTCACGTCACAATCTCTCAAAATTTTTCTATTTTATCATCCTGAAACTTGAACCCAAGCATGTTAGAACTATAGCTTATGAAGTAGCACTCACACCTTAACATCAAGCTTGTCTTTCTTCTCTAAATCAATATGAACATATGTAGCGCAGTCAAAAGTTCTCAAGTGAAAGCGTTTGAGTTCAGGCTTTTGTATTCACAATATCAGCTCATAATGTCTTTGGCAGTTTAGAATGAATTCTCATACTTCTTGCCCGCTCATTCAATGTTCTTTTCATTCTTTCAACAACACCATTTTATCTTGTCTTATCGTGAACTACCTTCATTAATCTAATTCCCTTATCTACATAAAATGCTTTTAATTCTAACTTCTCGTATTATCCTTCATTGTCAAATTTTGAGCATTTGAGTTTCTAACCCGTCTAATATTTAATTTAGCTTTTCATTCTTTCAAAGTGGCAAACTCATCTGACTTGTGTTTCATGAAATAAACGCATTTTCTTTCAAGGTGGCAAACATTTTCGTATGTCATCAAACATTTTCTTTGTTAACTGAATTTTAAGTGGCTTATCAGTTGAATCACCAAAACTCTATAACCTAGTGGTTAAATTTGAAGTCGCATACTAATTAGTTCCCAAATAATTTTTCAACCTAATTCAAACCAAATATTAATTTTATCGCGATTCAATTTTCTTTTCAAGTTGTTAGAAAGTTATGTTTTTCTTATTAATATTTTAAAAAAAAGTTATCCATGGACTCAAACTAGACAAAACTTTTTACCACATTACTAATTTTTTAAAAATCTACGTATTTAAATCTTTATCATATATTTTAAATGGATATATGATAAAGATTACCAAACTAACCGATAAATTAATAAAAGCTTGTTGACACAGTTAGAGTGGCAATATCTCTGTTCATAGACTATAAGTTTGAATCTTCTTTCTCATGTTCGTAACATATTATCTAAATTAATATTTTAAATTTAAACTACTACAATAATGTTTAGACTCGAACACCGAAACATGTCAAATGAAACTAAATAAAACATCAAACAAAACTAGACGTGACAGTACCCATAAAAAATAATAACTGTGATGGGAGAAATAGATTAAAAGAATTTTATTCCGATAAACCATTTAATTTTTGAGATATTTGAATTTTTAGCCAAATTTAACGAACAAACAAAAAAAAATAATTTTAACTTAGCTTGAAAATATCTATAAAAATATATACATAAAAAAATAATCTCCATGAAAGCGTAGTAATTAATGTTAATTAACAGAATTAATACAATTGTTAAAGTACAAAGAATACAACGATAATTTTACTTATGCTAATGAAAACATTAAAAAAAAAAAAGGAAGTATAAAGAAAAGAAACAAATATAAAATATTTATCTTAGACAAACATCGGGTACATGCGAAACTTTTTCCCGTTCAACACTACCTTCACCAACATCTAGTTGGGAACATTTATACACTTCCAAACGATTCAATCTAGTTAGATTTGACATAGCTTCTTTCGAGGGCAAGTTTTTCAAATTTCTGCAATACCATAATTTCAATGCTCCAAAGATGTAATGTTCCCCAACCATTCTGGCAAAGATTCAATGCCCTTAAAACTCTCAATATGCAAGGATCTTAACGAAGTGAGGAGCTCAAGCTGTCGAGGAAGTTGTGTTAAACTATCAGTTCCTGTTTCATGCAACTCAAGAATTTCAAGTGAATTGAAGGGAATGAATCGACTCCAATCATAACCCTCCATTGGTCCTTTAACTTTCAATGTTTTCAAGTTATGAATACCGTCGAACCCCTCTGGAAAACTATGAAAGTTTTTGATGTCTAATGAAGACAAGTTTTGCATATTTTGCAAATTTGGAGGGGAAATATCATCACGAAAGTTGCCTATCGACAAATCTTCAAGTGAGCTACAGCATTCTAACCAGGTTGGTAGCTTTACCAAACTTGTACAATCATAAATGCTTAGAGATCGAAGCTTTGGAGGACTTTGAAAACTTGAAAATAACCTTGCATTCACCGTGTCAGCTTCCATCCTCTGACTATGAGTTGCAAAAATGTTTGGAAT
Source organism: Cucurbita pepo subsp. pepo (assembly GCF_002806865.2). NCBI lineage: Eukaryota > Viridiplantae > Streptophyta > Magnoliopsida > Cucurbitales > Cucurbitaceae > Cucurbita > Cucurbita pepo. The sequence goes on along the minus strand of NC_036655.1, from coordinate 1,305,790 downwards.
ATTCGTCAGTTTGTCACAAAAGCAAATAGTTAAGCTTTCGAGATGAGGAAAAATTGTACAATTCATCACAATAGCAACATCTTTCCATTGCTCTAAATTTTCCATGCTTAAAATTTCAAATGTTTTCAATTTAGGAAATAGAGTTTTATTGTCACGATAATTCCCGTAAAACTCATCTCCAATACTTTTTACACCTCTTAGGTTATAAATGTGAAGAACCTCAAGTTTGGACAACTGTCCCAACATTGGCAAAGTTTTACATCTTATGCAAAACCATAGCTCTAGTATAATTAAGTTTTCAACAAAAATACCACTTGGCATAAGTTCACTTCCAAAGTTAAGCATACGCAATGCTTGAAGGTTTATGTGTGGTTGAAGCCATACTCAAGATAATCACCAATCTAAACCAAGACTCACCCCTAATTCCATGGCTATGGACATCATTGATGAAGTGAATTTAAGTGGTTCAATATTAATATTAGGAGAGAAAAACAAAATTCATTAGAGTTAATGACAATTCCATGACTATGGACATCATTGATGAAGTGAATTTAAGTGGTTCAATATTAATATTAGGAGAGAAAAACAAAATTCATTAGAGTTAATGACGTGGATCGATATTTTTATCTGACCTCAGTACAGAACTTGTGATAATTTTGATATTTCGTAGGAAGCAAATGTAATGACCCAGATCCACTGCTAGTAGATATTGTCCTCTTTAGGCTTTCCCTTTCGGGCTTGCCCTCAAGGCTTTAAAACGCGTCTGCTAGGGGAAGGTTTCCACACCCTTATAAATGCTGATTTGTTCTCCTCCCCAACCAATGTGGGACATCACAATCCACCCCCCTTCGGGGCCAGTGTCCTCGCTGGCACTCTTTCCTTCCTCCAATCGATGTGGGACTGCCCCCAAATCCACCCCCCCCTTTGGGGCCTAGCGTCCTTACTAGCACACCGCCTCGTGTCTACCCCCCTTTGAGGAACAGCGAAAAGACTACACATCGTTCGATGTCTGACTCTGATACCAACTGTAACGACCCTAAATTTTACCTATTTAATCTAAGGTCATTACTATACCTTGAAATGCGAAATATACATTTAATGGCCCTGTTCATAAATGCGACTTACACTCACCTTTTATTACCTCAGAATTACAAGGGAAAGAAAGGAAAAGAACATTACACATTATTGGGATAAAGGAAAATGAACAAAACCAAAATGAATGTCTTATTCTACCCTATGGTTTATTATGCAAATACAAATCAACATATACTAACCTATACTAATGATGCAAACCGAATTCAACCTAGACTATGAAATGGAAAAACAACTTCCCTATGCATGTGCCACGGTCTCGAGGTGTACGATGCCGCTGTCGATATCACATGGGTGCCTTGCCCTTATATGAAAAAGTAAAGTAGCACGAGGCTTGAGTATTTCTAGAATACTCAGTAAGTGACCCCCTATCGGGGTTATGCAACAAACACATGCAATGAAATGATGGGACCTATCTTTCATTTCGTTTCGTTTCGTTTCGTTTCGTTTTTCCTACGGTGCTGTCCTAACGGGTAATCGTGGACGTGTACCATATACTCTACACACAGCCCATATGTGCGAGTATGGGCTCACCAGTTAGTTCGCACACCGCTGGGCCACTTTCCGTATCCGGTGGGCATACTCTGGGAGCCCCTTATGCCAGGACCCGTTAAAACTAGTAACCATCATGGCAGCGCTATGCAAAGCATAACGATCGTTGTCCTGTCATTGGATGTACTCGTCTGTATTCTCGTGATGGGATAGGGGTATCCCCCCAGATGCATGAACATACAATATGCATGAGGTCCCCACTAGTCCTACATTTATCATTAATGAACATAACCCCTTGTCATGTTTCATGCTTACATGTCATTTTCATTTTCATTTCTATACGTATCATACATATTCTTATCGGGGTTATGTTTCCATGCAGTTTACCATATTTCATGTCATACAATTCATGCTGTTTACATTCAAATATTCCATACAATCATGCTATAATCATTCAAGAACAACATATCGTCACATGCATAACATATCACATCAAACTAAGCAGCATACATAGCATACATTTACGTTCACATGATTACGTACTTAAGCACAATCAACTAGCATACAATTTAATGACATGTACGAATTCCACGGGCACGTGCCAACAAACAGCATTTAACACGTAACCTACGATGGGTGGGCCACTTGGTAGGCCTCAGCCGAAGTACTCCCTAGAATATAAACGTAAGCTCCTATCTCCTCGTGAACGTTCTACGCTTCTGTTGGTGGTTGGTTCCTATTGGTTCATTCGTAACTTTCGTTAGTATTTCACAAACATAATTAATTTCCAACTTGAATTCGTGAAATACGACCTTAAAATGATCTACCTTAAACAGGGCCGAAACTAAGTCTGAGAGGGTCGGAACGCTGACAAACGGGCTGGAAACAAGTATCCCGAGGTGAATAAGCCGCTAGAGCCGAGGAGCCGCCGCCGAGCCGATTAAGCCACCGGAGCCGAGGGGAGCCGCACTGCAGACGTGCCACGTGGCACAACCAAGGGGCGACGCGTGTGCAGGGGTCTCAGGTCGAGGTGCGGGTTATCAGATCGCTCGCTGGTTTCAGATCGTTCGCGAGTGACGGGTCGTTCGCGGCTGACAAGCCGACCCGGTTGAAGGGAATGTGCAGGTGGGCTGGACTGGGCGTGTCAGCGTTGGACTGGGCTTATAGGTCTCGGGTCGAGGCTGTCGGGTTAGGCCGTAACTGGGCTTTTACACGTTTTGGGCTGAAGCGACTGGGTCGCGGGAACCGTCGGGTACTGGGTTCGGTTCAGGTTGCAAGATCCGGCCCTCGGGTTGGACTTCTCCTCTTTGCCTGGTTGCCTCCGCGTTTTTCTGGCGACCTTTCTCTCTCCTCGTTAACGTCGTTTTGACGTCTTTTTTTCCTCCTTTTTCCTCCGTCCCCGAGTCTCTTCTTCCCCCTAACCCCGTTTTTGGTATAGATTTAGTTTGTAAAGGCCTCACACTCTCGGATCTGGAGAAGTTCGAAAATCCGACTTTCCGTCTCCCTTGCCGACGGTGTTCAACGTATAGGATTCGTCTAAATCTACCCCTGATGTGTGTAAAAGGTTCTAGGATTACTTTTGTTGCGTAAAATGGAGGTTTTGATGTCGAGTTCATATGGTTTGGCCTTGCCGGAGTTTCGTCGGATTTTCTTGTTCCTCCTCATTTTTCTCTATTTTTTGTTATTTGCAGGTCTTTTGGGGTGGCTGAAGGTCGGGGTCGAGTTCTGTGGCATCCCAGCCTTCGGCTGCCATTTGTGGGTCATGTGCGAGCGAAAACTCCGGCGTTCGCTTGAGTTTTCGGTTCTGCCGACGACCCCCCCCCCCCCTTTTTTTTATTTGATCCGTTACATTACTTACCCCTAAAAAGAACTTCCGTCCTCGAAAGTTTCGAACTCGTGGATCAACTTAGGATATTGTTCCTTTATTTCCTCCTCTCGTTCCCACGTAGCTTCCTCAATTTGGTGGGTGCGCCACAATACCTTAACAAAACCTATGTTTCTATTACTAAAGCTTTTACTTCTCGGGCTAAGATTTTAATCGGTTTCTCCTGATAACTTAAATCTTACTCGATTTCGGGAGGTTTATAGTCTATTATGTGCGTAGGGTCTGCAATATATTTCCTTAACATAGACACATGAAATACATCGTGTACGCTTGAGAGTGGAGGTGGTAAAGCTAGTTTGTAAGCTACCGAACCTACTCTTTCTAAAATTTCGAACGGTCCAATAAATCGGAGGCTTAGCTTCCCCTTTCGTCCGAATCTTAGAATGCCTTTCATAGGAGCTACTTTAAGAACACTGGGTCTCCCTCTTCAAATTCTAAATTTAACGTCGGCGTAGCTCTTTTGCCTACTCTGTGCGGTGCGCATCTTTTCTCTAATTTTCTGTACCGCCTCATTGGTGATGCGGACCAGCTCGGATCCTACAAGTTCTCGTTCTTCTACTTCATCCCAGCACAATGGGGATCTACATCGTTTTCCATACAACGCTTCTGTAACGACCCTAAATTTTCACATACTCAGAGTCGCTACTAACGTCTCATGCTCATCTATAATGCAGAAATATAACTCTTACATGAACATAATTGATAACGTAAATTTCAAAAAACGTTTAAAACAACTTCTTCTCTGGAAAACACTACCATGGTCTTACGTGTTTAAATATGAAATATTGAAATTTAGAGAAAACAAAAACAAATACAAAATAATTTACAACAATGAAATGCAAAACAACCTATTCTAACTTAAGACTAGAAATTTAAATGAGTCTACCCTAGAAATTTAAATACGTGCCACAGTCTCTACTCGCGATGTCGCCGTCCTCCGTACAAGTGCGCCTTGCCTTTACCTGAAAAATGATGTGGCACATGGCCTGAGTATTTCAAAGAATACTCAGTAAGTGGCCCCACTATAGGGGGCCATGCAAATGCAAACACATGCAATCATGATTTAGGGACCTATCTCTAATCATCTTAGGGGTGGCCTCCAGTCTCGGACAAATTGGATGTGTAGTACTTCCCTACACACGACTCACACGTGCGAGTGTGAGTCCCCAGGGCGCTCGCACACCCCCTGGACCCTCTGGTCAAGCTAATCTGTAGCGACGTCCGGAGGTCAGCGGAACCCCATAGTGTCATGCGCCTCATGAACACCCTCATCTGTGTGCATTCGCACCTGTGCGCATTCGCGCTCATCATACGGTGCGCGTCCGCACTCATCATCTCTAGGGGAAGTAGCCCTATGCTTATGAACATACAATATGCATGAGGTCCCTCTAAATCCATCATAATGTCTCTTCTGACACAACCCTCTAGTCTCATCTCTTTGTTACTCTAGGTAACACATACTCGTGGATATTTATATTAATATCATTTTCACGCTCTTAGGGTTGTGTTCTATGTCGATCTAGCGACATGAAGCAATATGACGCTCATCATCATATAGCATGCTCAATATGAAAAACATCATCATATTAAGGTAAACGTCACGCAATCATCATACTCATCATATTGCCACAAAGTGCATCAAACATTCATCAAAATATATATATATACTGAGCACATCATCAGGTATCATAACCCACACATCATCATAAGTCATACATCATCATAACTCATATACCGCATCATACGACATAGTTCATACAACATCGTAACTCATACAATTTTTAGCCTATCCTGTAGTAAGGCCACTTACCTGATTAGCTTATACGGTTGTCACCAATTTATCTTTAATGAAAGTTTGATTTTTCCCTTTATATCAAAGCCAACCTATAAGAATCCATGACATCAATTTCATGTTAAATTCTCTAACTCTTACAATGGTTCATGTGCTAAACTTCATGCGAGCATTAAATACTTTGCATAGATAAAGTCTTGGAACATTATAATATACCTCTAAATAGATTTACACAGATTATATATATATTCTATTTATATTAAGATTTCATTTTCTATTTTTTATTTCGATTGACTTCTCTCTTGTCTTTTGATATTCTTTCTTTACTCTGCTTTTTCCCTCCATTTTTGTTCAAGACATATTCTTGACCAATTTTTAATCGATTCTTACTTCATCATATTTTTGGTCAATTCGGATCCATTCTACTCCCAACTCTTCCCTTCTCTTTTTCTCTTCCTCTGTATTTTTTTCTTTTGATTTTCTATTCTGGCCTTCTCTATATTTTCTCTTTTAGTTCTTCCCTGCCTTTTCTATTTATTTTTTTTCCTCTATATTTCTATGTACTTTTTTCTTTTACTTCTCTATTTTTTTTTGTCTGTATGCCTTCTCTGTATTTTCTCTTTTACTTCTTTCTTTCCTACTCTCTGTATTTTCTCTTTACTCTATTGACAAATATTTGCCTCATCTGTTCTAGTTATTTTCTATGACCTAACATCATAACCAAAAATCTAAATATCTGGGCAGGAGAACCAGGGATCTAATTCTGAATAATTAGACAAAGGAAAAGAAAATATGTTCTAGTTATTTTTCTATGACCTAACATCATAACTAAAAATCTAAATAACTGGGCAAGAGAACCAGGGATCTAATTCTGAATAATTAGACAAACCAAAAGGAAATCTGATCTAGATAAATGAAAAAGAGATCAGAAATATGAAACATGACTTACCGTAATAACAACAAGATCTCACTCCAAATTAAATCTCCAACTCTCCTTGTAAATCTGGTCGTTTGTATTTTTTTTTCATTGTAGGAACCCTAGATGATCCAGTATTCTGATTTGGGATATTGACTGATGAGTTGGTTGAGGAGAGATAGTTGGGAGAGGAAGGAGGGGTTAGTGGAGAGTAGTTTACGGAAAATTATTATTTTAATTATTTTAATTATTTAATTTTTTTTTGGTCGTTACAGCTTCAAAGGGTGTCATCCGATGGTTGCTTGGAAGCTGTTGTTGTAAGAGAATTCCATTAAGTGCAGTTTAGTGTCCTAAATCCCTGTGAAATACATAACACATGCCCGAAGCATGTCTTCCAGGATTTGGTTTAATCGTTCTGTTTGGGCATCCGTTTGTGGGTGAAAGGCGGTGCTAAAGTCGAGGCGGGTACCCATCGCTTTTTGGAGTCCACGCCAAAAGGCTGACATAAAATGTGGGTCCCGATCTGACACAATTGACACCAATACTCCATGCAACCTCACAATTTCTTTAACATACAGTTGGGCCCAATTGTCTACTATATATGTTGCCTTACTCGGTAGGAAGTGAGCCGACTTTGTCAGCCGATCGACAACCACCCAAATTACCATATGGCCCTTTAATGTTTTGGATAAGCCTACTATGAAATCCATGACAATGTTTTCTCATTTCCATTCCAGTATACTTAGAGGTTGTAGTAGCCCGATGGTTTTCTGCCTAGGGGCTTTTACTTGTTGGCACACTAGACACTTACTCACGTACTCCGCGATATCCTTTTTCATACTTCGCCACCAGAAGTGCTGTTTCAAGTCTTGATACATCTTTGTTCCACCTGGATGTATCGAGAAGGGTGAGTTGTGTGCCTCAGTTAGAATTTCATTCTTTATTTCGCTCATGGGTGGCATGCATAAACGTCCTTGACATAATAATCCGTCATTGACTTAGAAAATCCATCCACTGGGCCTACTTTCAATTGGTCAAGGATTTTGCTTAGGCTTGGATCCCCACATTGTGAGTCTATGATCCTTTGTTGAGCGTGGGACGCACTGTTAGTCGGGCTATTTGGGCTGCCACTTCTTCGGTTACTACCGCTATGTCAGCTCGTTCGAAATCAGTTTGCACTGGTGGCTCCCTTGTGATGAGGGCTGACAAGTGTACTGCTTTTCGACTCAGTGCATCAGCGACTACGTTTGCTTTTCCAGGGTGGTACTGGATATCTATGTCGTAATCTTTTACCAGCTCTAACCATCTACGTTGCCTCATGTTCAATTCATTTTGTGTGAACAAGTATTTTAGGCTTTTATAGTCTGTATAGATTTGGGTCTTTTCGCCATACAGGTAGTGTCACCAAATTTTTAATGCGAACACCACCGCTGCCAACTCCAAATCATGTGTAGGATAGTTTTTTTCATAATCCTTTAGTTGGCATGACGCATACGCAACAACCTTGCCATGTTGCATCAGTACATAACCTAACCCCTTTTTGGATGCATCATTGTAAATCACGTATCCCACAGAACTCTCTGGAACTATGAGCATTGGGGCGGATACTAGTCTTTGTTTTAGCTCTTGAAAGCTGGCCTCACAAATATCGTCCCAAACGAAAGGTACACCTTTTTTTTGTCAATTGGGTGAGAGGCGTGGCTATTCTAGCGAAGTCCTGGACAAACCTTCGATAGTAACCCGCCAATCCCAAGAAACTTCGTATCTCGGTGACCGTTGTTGGGCGTTTCCACTTTGTGACAGCTTCTATCTTATTGAGGTCCACGAAAATTCCATCTTTAGACACTACATGCCCTAGAAACGAAACCTGTCATAGCCAAAATTCGCACTTGGAGAATTTGGCATACAACTTGTTCTCCTTTAGGATAGTTAAGGATTTGCAAAGGCGCTCTTGGTGTTCTAAGTCCATTTTCGAGTATATCAAGATGTCGTCTTTGAACACGATCACAAACAAATCTAAACACTCCTTAAATACTCGGTTCATTAATTCCATAAATACTGCTGGGGCATTGGTGAGACCAAAAGACATCACCACAAACTCGTAGTGGCCATATATGGTTCGAAAGGCTGTTTTCGGTATGTCTTCATTTTTAATCTTAATTTGATGATATCCTGATCGAAGATCTATTTTAGAAAACACTGTCGCCCCTCGAAGTTGGTCAAATAGGTCCTCAATACGGGGTAACGGGTATTTGTTCTTTACCGTCCTCTTGTTTAATTCCCTATAATCAATGCATATACGCATTGAGTCGTCTTTCTTTTTTACAAACAAAACTGGCGCACCCCCAAGAGACACGCTAGGTCGAATGAAGCCTTTATCTAATAGGTCTTGCAGTTGTGTTTTAAGTTCTTTTAGTTCTGCTGGTGCCATGCAATACGAGGCCTTAGAGATGGGTCCCGTTCCTTGTTCCAGTTCTATTCCAAAGTCTACCTCTCACGATGAAGGAATTCCCGGGAGGTCCTCTGGGAAGACATCCATAAATTCGTTTGCTACGGATACTGTATCTATTGGTTTTTCCTTTCCTTTTGTGTTTATTGTACAGGCTAGAAACCCCCACCCCCCTTGTTGTACCAGGCGTCTCGCTTTCATCATCGATATTATTTTTGGGGTGGTACCTGTGAAGGTTCCTTTAAACTTAAAGGTGAGTCCGTTTGGAGGTGTGAATATCACCTCTTTCTTATGGCAGTCTATGCTAGCAAAGTTTTTGGCTAGCTAGTCCATTCCTAGTATGACTTCAAAATCCGTCATATCCACTACTTTAAAGTCTACGTGGATGGTTTGTCCAGCTATTACCACTTGTCCGTCTTTTAGTCTATTTTTCGTAACTAAGTCTACACCTGCTAGGGTACCAACCGACAATACATGCATTAAGGGTTCTACTACGAACCCTGCTTCTTTAACAAATGGTAAAGAAACAAACGAATGGGCAGAACCAGAATCAAACAATGTCAACGCAAAGTGTCCTAGTATATAAAGCGTACCTGTCACCACGGTGCCGGATGTTCCCGCATCTTTACTGGTCGTTGCATATGCCCTAGTCTGTGGGCGGGTTTGTATGGTGGGCTCTCGAATGACCGGTCCTCTAAGGGGTTCCCTTGGATTTCCCAAGCTCCTTGTAGGGCAAGTTCTGGCCACATGACCTGCATGACCACAGATATAACACATACCTGATGTAACTATTCAGATTTTCCATTTTTCCCTTCTTTGGTTAAGATTTTATTTTTATTTCTATAAATGACAAGATATTATGTTATGCATTTATTCGAGCCGGAAAAGTTGCGATTTTCAACAAGGAAGTTATTACCTTAATGGAAAAGTCATAAAGACCTTTTATATTCCTGTATTCAACTCTTTTCCTTCCTTGGAAACGAATTTTTCTCTCCAAACTTTTTGGGTTTTCGAGGGTGTCTGAGAGTACGGGAAAATTGAGTGTTAGCCGGGAAAACGTGTGGGTGGTTCGTTGGGTAGTTTTCTTGTTCGACGAGTTCTCGAAACCGATTGTGTTCCTGTTTTGGAGGAAGAGTCGAGTAGAAGTTAACATCGACGTCGGAATCGCTGCGTCAAAGAAGAAATACCGTCGGAACGAAGGAGGAGGACACCACATACCATCGTCAGAAACGGAAGGGATTGCGTCATCGGCATCGGCAGCGGCAGCACATCAGATTAGGGTTTTCACGAGATTTCGGGTAAGGAAGACGAAGGAGAACAGGTCGGGTTCACATTCGGCCTCTGGACCAGCCCACGGAACGGACGCGAGCCCTGTGCATTTTGGCCCAACACGGACGCGCACTGCAGCCTTGGTCTCGGCTCTGCACGCGTGCTCTCGGCTCGGCTTGACGTGTACGGCGGCTCGGCTCCGTCAAATCCCGCGGCTCGGCTTGGCGGCTTAATTGGTCGGCTCGGCAGCTCTGCTTGGTGGCTCGGTATCACTATAATATATCGATTCCTAGGTTTTTGGCCCTTTCGAAGTCGTTTCTGCCCTTAGTTTTCCCATCCGAGGTCAGTATGGTTCCTGACCGTCAAAGACAGATTGTGTTAGGGGTTTATTTTGATAAATAGCATGAGGTTTAGCTAGGGTATGTTATGAAAGATTCGTAAGTTTTTATGTGGTTATCATAGAACGTATTTAACCGCTAGGATTAGCTCGTTGTGAGTGACTTCAACCAAGACCATCGAGGTAAGTGACCTTACTGTTGGAGTTAGTTTATTATGTGTTGTATGTGATGGTTTTAATATAACACATGCGGAAGCAATTTGGATCTTAGGCACTTTTAGAACATCAATTATAGTAAATAACTAGCACGTTCATATGTATTAAAACTTAATGAGTTTGAATACTAACCTTTTGTAGTTCAAATTTCTTTTTCCTCACGAACCAATTTCGAACCACCACTAGTGTCTTCTCCACTATCCTCCAGCCTTAGAATGGGATTGTGGAATCCGGTGAGTGACTAAACTTGGGAGGGCTTTTGTATATATGAAGAGAGTGTTTGTGAGAGGTTTTTAAGGTTTTTCACCAAGGAAGACCTTCCATGTACCATGATCACTCTATTTATAGAGTTATGTTTGCATGTTCATGCAAATTTGAGATCACCAAATTTTGACACTCAAAATTCCACTCAAATGTTTGGGATTATGTGGCAAGCATGCATGTTTGAGTTAACCAAATTTTGACACTCAAAATTCCACTCAAACTTGTGGGGTTTATTTGGCAAACATGCAAGTTTGGTTAAACCAAATTTTGACACCTCAAAATTCCACTAACATGATTTTTCCATTAGATGAAAGTCAACATTTTGACTTTCTTCATTTTAATTCAACAATTAATTTGAATAATGAATTTCAAATTAAAGTAACATTAAATAATTAATTAAACTATTTAATTAATATTTAATATTAATTCAAATGCCAATCCCAGTCAATTCCGACACATAATTGATTAAGATATTTAAATCTTATTTAAATATCTCAGATTCTCTCTTTTCGTTTAATTCGTAAATAAAATAAAATTGCGGTTAAATATATCGTATATATGTAACGCATATTCCCTAATTTGAATTCGAACACTTCGAACTCACTCGTCACACTGTTCTATGGTTTAGTCCGATATGAGCTAGCAGAGGGACCTAATGGACCTATAGATCATGGGCTCCAACGATTCAAGATTAACCGATTAAACTCATTAACCTGGTTAACCAACATTCGTTAACTACTAGGACACTCCACTATAGCCTAGTAGTTGCACTCCCCTCACTATAGATATATTTCTGTCTATTTGATATAACCATGATTAGTAAGTCGATCCTCACAGGTTGTTCGTAACTAGAGCTGGGTCAATTTACCGTTTTACCCCTGAAGTTACTTCTTGTTCCTTATGTCTCACTGATCCTCTAATGAACAATTGGTTTGTGGTCTAACCAGTAAACCGAATCCCTCTCAAGCCAATGAGAGGATAGGGCCCCTTGTTCAAGACTTGGAGTCAGTGCTTAAGGGAACTACCTCTCTTCTGTCCCTAAAAGTGGGTAGGAGTGAATTTCATCTTGCACCCCACGTCCCCAACCATTCTCCCAGTCTACCCCTTAAATGGGAGGCCTGTTGAGTCGGCGAACTCGAGTCACTCTCACCCATGCAAATCTAAGGATAATTCCGAATAACCAGGAGTTCATGGTTAGCTTAGGATTAAAATCGAGTTACCTAGGTCATCGAATGAAAAGAAAATCAGTCTCAACAGTAAACGACATTATAAAGTGAGAGTGATTTTCTTCATAGTCCAATCTTATGCAATACTCATTGCATAGGACACCCCCACTCACATGTTTCCACATGTATAATTTAGTGATCCCATTGTTTATGTCATATACAAAAGTAGGCCGCATCCATAGTGTCCCCAGGATAAGGTACTCAGCCTTATCCCCATACTATGGATCATTTTGACTATATACTTGAACTTGATCCACTCTTATGTCTCTACATATAGTTCAAGTAATCATACTATAGCCAGAGTGTTCTTAGTTTATTGGATTTAGATTAATGATCGTAAAGTTCACTTTATTCAATAACAATTTTTACTGAATAAACAACAATAATAACTTTATTGAAAATAGAATATATCTTTGTTTACAAACTATGAGTTTTAGGACATAAAACCCAACA
>NC_036655.1:1275394-1291597 GCF_002806865.2 Cucurbita pepo subsp. pepo | reverse complement strand
GGCTTGCAGGCGACACGTGTCGACGCCTCGCTGGAGCTGCGTTGCTCCAGCCTGTGGTCGACGCGTGTCCGGCGCCTGTCGCTGCCCTCCGCCGCTCGCCGGCCATTTTTTTTTTCTTTCTTCTTCTTCTTCCCTGTCCACTGAAAACCGAAACCCAGTCGGTTTTTGTTTTCCGATTTTCATATCTTTCGATCCGTAGATCGGATCGATATGATTCCTTCGGCAACGTTCTAGATCGTGTTACAGGCTACGTCCTAGTATTCTTTTTGAAATTTTTTCTTGACTATCGGAGGATTTAAGAACGCCAGAAGTTCGCTCACCGTTCACGGATGACCCTCGGATCTCCGCCTTTGGGTTGAGGTCTCGGCCAAACTTCTTCACAGACCGTGCGTGAGTTATTCCTAGGTGAAGATTTCAACATTTTAGGGTCAATTCACGTAGGGGAAAACTCAGATCTGAGCAATATCGTTCAGAAACCTTACCTCTCGAAATGTNGTACGCTGGGAGTGCGTGGCCATGCGCGCGGGAAGGCACCAGCTGCAGGCTGCACGCGCGCCCACTTCCGCGCAGTCGCGGGTCGCTGGCCCGGCCCGGTCCAGTCGGCTCGGCTCNTAGAGATGGATTCCGGCGGTGGTCCATTAATCTTACCAGCCGACTCCTCAGTGACCTCTCTCTAACCTCTTCTTTCTTTTGCAGGCAATCTGGCGGGATTTTCCTTGGACCCCTATTTGGGTTGGAGGGGCAAAATGACTTTTTTTTTTTTTTTTTTTTTTTTTTTTTTTTTTTTTTTTTTTTTTTTTTTTTTTTTTNAGTTCGGGATAAGCTTAACTCACGTCCTCTTCTCGTTCCCAGGTTGCCTCTTCCTCACGGCGGTTACCCCATGAGACCTTTACCAAGGGAATATCTTTGTTACGCAACCGCCTAGTATCTCGAGCCAAAATCCTGCTAGGCTGCTCCTCGTAAGACAGATCTTCTCGAAGAGGAAGCATCCCATGCTCGGTTACATGAGTAGGGTCGGGAGTATACTTTCGCAGCATGGATACGTGGAACACATTGTGCATGGCGGCAAGGTTCGGTGGTAGGGCAATTCTGTAAGCCACAGCCCCGACTCTGTCCAGAATCTCGAAGGGGCCTATGAACCTTGGGCTCAATTTCCCTTTCTTCCCGAACCTCAACACCCCCCTCATAGGGGCCACCTTCAGGAACACGTGGTCACCCACCTCAAATTCGAGGTCCCTTCTACGCACATCTGCATAGCTTTTCTGTCGACTCTGTGCGGTGAGTATCCTCTGTTTGATTTTCTGCACCGCTGCGTTGGTGACCTGGACCAACTCTGGTCCCATTAGTTGTTGCGTGCCTACCTCTTCCCAAAACACTGGTGTTCGACACCTACGCCCATACAGTGCCTCGAAGGGGGCCATCTGAATGGTCGCTTGATAACTATTGTTGTAGGCAAACTCCATTAAAGGCAGATGTTCGTCCCAGCACCCAGCGAAATCTAAGGAGCAGGCCCGCAACATGTCCTCTAAAACCTGATTCAGCCTTTCGGTCTGTCCGTCCGTTTGAGGATGGAATGCTGTACTGAACCTCAACTGAGTTCCTAGTGCCTTCTGAAGACTCCTCCAGAACTGAGAGGTGAACCTGGTGTCCCAGTCTGATACTATGGACACTGGTACCCCGTGCAGGCGTACTATCTCCTTGATATATAACTGAGCCCACCGATCTACTCGATATGTGGACTTTCTTGGAATGAAGTGGGCTGTCTTAGTCAGTCTGTCTACAATTACCCAGATGACGTTGAAACCCTGCTTTGTCTTTGGCAAACCCGAAACGAAATCCATACAGACTGCTTCCCATTTCCACTGAGGGACGCTCAGGGGCTATTGCAATTCTGCTGGGCTCTGCCTCGGGGCCTTCACGTGCTGGCAGGTCAAGCAACGGCTTACGAAATCCGCTATGTCCCTCTTCATTCCGGATCACCAGTAAAACCTTTTCAGATCTTGATACATCTTTGTACTTCCAGGGTGGAACACATAAGATGTATCGTGGGCTTCGGTCATAATATCTTTTAAGATTCCCTCGTCTCGGGGAACGCACAGGCGGTTTTGCCATAGCAGACCCCCGTCTGAGGAGATAGAATACCCTACTGGCCCCTCTGTCTCAGTCTGACTCCACACTTTACTGAGGTGTTCATCAGACCTCTGAGCGTCGATAACTTTCTTTCGTAGGGTGGGCTGTATAATTAACTGTGTCATCTGAACATTACCACCTTTAACCACCACGTCTATCCCAGCCCTCTTCATCTCATCTTGTAGTTTTTCCTGTGTGGTGATCATCGCAGAAGTATGCACGGCCTTCCTGCTCAATGCATCAGCTACCACGTTGGCTTTGCCTGGATGGTACAGAATCTCTATGTCATAATCCTTTACCAGTTCCAACCATCGCCTTTGTCTCATATTGAGCTCCTTCTGCGTGAATAAGTACTTGAGGCTCTTATGATCAGTGAAGACTTGTACTTTTTCCCCATACAGGTAGTGCCGCCACGTTTTTAGAGCAAATACTACCGCTGCTAACTCGAGATCATGCGTGGGGTAGTTTCGTTCATATTCTTTCAATTGTCGAGAAGCATACGCTATCAACTTACCTTTATGCATGAGCACACACCCCAAGCCTTTCCCTGATGCATCACTGTACACCACAAGATTACCTGACCCGTCTGGAACTGTAAGGACGGGTGCAGTTACCAACCTCTTCTTGAGTTCCTGGAAACTCTGTTCGCAGACTAGAGTCGTTTTATGACAAAATCCAAATCCATAGGAGCAGGTAAGCCAATTCCGTTTGAATTCGTTTTTTGGAAGTTCAAAATACTAATTCGTAATGGGATTTAATATGACGAATTCGGGATTAGTCAGCTCTTTGTGTTTTTAGTGACCACAAAAGCCAAGAGTCCATTGCACGCATTAATAGTTGAGATAAAAGAACTTCGGAAATACTTACGACTCAAGTTGAATGAAGCAACACTCCTCACCCCTTCCATGTGGTCGGGATCCAATTCCAATCAATGAAGATTACAAAACGAGGGACGATCACGATGGTTGGAATAAACATGGGCAAGCAAGAAGTTGGAAGTAACTGAGATTAGAGGGTCATGTTTAGAACTTAAGATCACATCATTCCCTTCGAATTTGTCTTTGGGGAGTTCAAAGTACTCATTTGTCTTTTCATGCAATGTAATATAACAACGTATTCGAGGTCAGCCAGCTCTTTGTGTTTTTATTGTCACGATTTAAATTCATAAAAAATTATGTTAATATATTTATTAACTATTAATTTTGTTTTCAATGTTAATGAATTTTAATAAAAAATTAAATAAGCTTTTTTTTTTTTAATAAATAATTCGCTTAGATTTGAAACTTTTTCTATAAAAAATTAAAATAATAATTTAGGAATCTTTCCTTTTATTTTTATGAAATTAAAAATAAAAATAAGAATAACTAAATTTTAATTTCTAAATTATATTTTAACTATTTCAAAATTTTGAAAATCCAATTCCAATATTCTTTTTATCTATTTAATTTTTAAATTAATTTTAAATAGGTTCATTTAACTAATTAAATAATTTATATAATATAGTTGAGAATAAGATATTTAAAAATAAAATATCTAAAATACCTAAAAATCTAAAAATCAAACTGCAAAGAAAACGGAAATACAGTACACGACTCAAATAGCTACACTACTAACAAGAAAATAGCTAACAGAAATTTACCGGTTCTAAACCTAGAGAATGGGTCTTTATTGAAATAATCTAAAACTGACTCAACACTTCCTCCCTTGAACTGAACTCGATCAAGAGTTAAGTTCAAAAAAGTCATCCCAAACGCTTCTCTGATCCTTTGAAATGATGTCATCTTCAAAGGCTTTGTCATTATGTCGGCCAGCTGCTCCTCAGTGCTGTAATAGACCAATTTAACAAAACTTTCCTTTGTCAATTCTCTGAGAAAATGGTATCGAACCCTTATGTGCTTTGACTTTCCGTGCATGACTGCATTTTTTGCCAACTTGATAGTGGACGTGTTGTCACAAAACAGAACTATCTCTTCATCTTGTTCATGTCCGATTTCTTTCAATATCCTTTTCATCCAAATGGCTTGATAGGCACATGTAGCTGCTGCTACATACTCTGATTCAGTAGTTGACAAAGTGACGATTGGTTGCTTCCTTGAGGACCATGCCACAGCTCCTTCACTCATTAAGAAAACATAGTCTGAAGTGCTCCTACTGTCATCCACATCTCCTGCATAGTTATTGTTGATGTAGCCTAAGAGTTCACTCTTCCCCTCACGTTGATACCATATCCCAAATTCCAGAGTTCCCTTCAAGTACCTCATGATTCTTTTTGCAATAGCAAGATGCAACTCAGTAGGATTTGCCATAAAACGACTAATAAGACTTACCACAAACATCAAGTCAAGTCGTGTGACTGTGAGATACATTAAGCTGCCCACCATTTGCTTATATAGCGTTGAATCGATCTTCACACCAGCTTCATCTGGGCCAACCTACTGTCCATGAACAATCAGATTTCAAACGGAGTTGTTATTTTGCATCCCAAACCTCTCGATCAACTCAGCAGCATATTTTCTTTGACATATAAAGACGCCATCAGCCTTCTACATCACTTCAATGTCAAGAAAATATCTCATATTCCCCAAATCAATCATGTCGAATTCATCCATCATGGAGCGCTTAAACTCATTCAACAACTTCTCATCATTACTAGTGAACAATAGATCATGAACATAAATGCTCACAATTAGAATTTTACCTCCCTTTTGTTTGATGAATAATGTTTATTCACTAGAGCTGTTTACAAAACCTTCTTTGACGATATAAGTCTCAATGCGACTGAACCAAGCTCTAGGTGCTTGTTTTAGTCCGTAAAGAGCCTTAAGCAGCTTATAAACCATGTCCTTCTTCCCTGCTACTTCATAACCTTGTGGTTGTTCAACAAATACATCTTCCTTCAGCTCACCATGTAGAAAAGTAGATTTGATATCGAGCTGATAGATTCCCCATCCTTTTTGTGCTGCTACAGCAATGATCATCCTCACTGTATCCATTCGAGCCACTGGTGCGAATACCTCTGTGTAATCTACTCCGTACTCTTGAGCATACCCTTTTACAACCAGCCGAGCTTTGAACTTGTCTACCTTGTTTGAGATATCAACCTGCAGACATCTCTCCTCCTTTGTTTTGTCATTTGATTCACCCAGCAGGATAAACATCCTATTAGCACTCATAACAAATTCTGCTATTTTTTCTCGTGAGGGATGAAAGATGTTGCATGCGTTTCGATCCCCTCATTTGAATAGCATGTCTAAACCCCTTTCTTGAAATTGTCCAACACTAAGCAGGTTGTTCTTCAATTCCAGAATATAATGCACATCGTTGATCACATAGCTTATAACCTTAAGCATTATTTTCACTACTCCTTTCCCAACAACCATCAGTTTGTGATTGTTCCCAAGCTTGACATTATGTGTGAAGCTAGTGTCCAAGCTTGAGAACATACCTCTTTCTCCACACATATGGTTTGAACACCCAAAATCCACGAACCACACATCTCCTCTTTTAGTGCCTTGAAGCTCCACATATATCATGAGAAGAACTTCATCCAAGTTGGTCGCAGTTGTAACATTCAATTGTTGCATTGTTGATGAGCGTCCTCTACCCCTACCTCGACCTCTGTATGATCCTCTGCCTCTGACATTGAGACTACCTCTGACATTGAGAGCTTCATCGCCTTATTCATGACTGATCTTCTTAAATTTCTATTCATGTACAAACAAAGAGCTTTGAAGTTCGTCAATCGTCATCTTTCCTATGTCTTTTGACTCCTCGATGGACATCACCACATATGTGAATTTGTCCGTCTGAGTTCGAAGTATTTTCTCAACAATCTTCGAATTTGACATGTCTTCTCTATTGCTTCTCATCTTGTTGGAGACAACCATTACTCTTCCAAAATAATCATCGATGTCTTCTTCATTCTTCATTTGAAGAACCTCAAAATCTCTTCTTAAGGTTTGGAGAAGAGACCGCTTCACCCTTTTGTTGCCTCCAAACTTTTTCTTCATCGAATCTCAAATGATCTTCGATGTTTTGCGATTCAAGATCTGTTCAAACACAACCCGATCAATTGACTGGAACAGGTAGTGCTTCACTTGATGGTCCTTCATCTTGAGCTCCTCAAGATACTTTTTCTGCGCTAGTCACTTCGATTCCCTCTACTGGTTCGGTGTAACCCTCTTCCACTAGACTCCACAAACCCTTGGCACGCAAGAGGTTTTCCATCAATTCACTCAAATGGTCATAGTGACCATCAAACTGTAGAATCTTAGTGAATGTTTTGTCGTCGCTCATTTTCTCTCTTGGATCATGTTTTGCTTTGGCTCTAATATCAAATGATAACGATAAGTTTCACAGACTTGGCAAATGCATCAGAATGATCTGTTTTTATTCATAGGTTCCAATGCTTTTTTATAGGAAATACATAAAACTGCCTAAAAAATGGAAATACAGGACACGACACAACTAGCTCCATTAATAACAATAAAATAGCTAACAGAAATTGACCTGTTCTAAACCATGAGAATAGGTCTTTATTGAAATAATCTAAAACTGAGTAAGCGGGTGGATTTTCAAAATAATAATAATAATAATAATGTAATTACTCATTTATAGTACGAATGACACTCCATCTTCCACACTCTATATCTTTTTAGAGAAAGAGTTAGATGAAACACAAGTCCAATCGAAAGAAAATTAACGTCTAAGTAAACAAGGTGCATCCATTCAAATAACAAGTCAATGACTTAGTTGTTAATTTACGCCTAGTCCAAGATGCAAAAATATTTGTTATATATATATATATATATATGAGCNCCACCAAACTTGAACTAATAGAGCAAGTTACTATATAGTAACTTTAGTAGAACTGTTAACTTTAATAGAATTTTCAGTAGATTATGTCACAACCCAATTTTCAAGGCTTCGAAAATCAAATCGTGAACCAAAAGACGAAATAAAAAACAAAAAAAAAGGAAAAAAAAATCGAAAGAAAAGTAAAAAGATAAAATTACCATCTAATTAAAACAAAAGAAAAAGAAGATTAGTTTCCAAAATATTACCAAACCAATTACAAATATAAAATAAAATACAAAAGACTCCAAAAACTGAAAAGGGACTGACACTCAGGAACGACCCCCTCTGTGACCGCACAGCTCTCAAATGCTCCTCCACCTTGACCGGTACCTGAAAAAAAAAATAGAAAGGAATGAGTATAAAAATTATACTCAATAAGCCACCTACTTGTAGACACTAATCGCATCCTAAACTTAACAGGTTCCCACGGACTTACCTTTGGCTTTAGGACGTTTAGTTCTGGTCTTAGCTCCTTGGAGCTTGCCCCTTGGGGCATCTTTGGTTCTTCGTCTTTTCATTCAAACCCTAAGAGTTCCCTTATGTCAACCTGTGTATGACTGGTGCCCTTACAAGTAGCTACCTCAGCATGGCTCTGAGACCACATGGTATCTTACCTAGGAAATGAGCTGCAACCCCCTAAGTCCATGTTAGTCTCCCTGGTCGGGGAGAGCTACCCCACTTAACCCATCCAGCTAAATAGTCTATACGACGTGGGCACACGTTTCCCACACTAAAACGGATAAAGCAGTCAAATTCTGATCAGGAACCCCCTGGTCCCTCACGAAGCTATGACACCAATCATACACATGCAACCTAGGGGTACTCTAGAGATGGTTCGTATGTCGTGGTGGTCTGTTAGACAACTTGGGAAAAGGTTAGGTCTATACCACTTGTCACTTTAACCACAATTCCCTAGACTTTATCATACTTGTGGGTCATGGAAATTAATTGAGTGTGCATACAACTATCATCCCAACATCATCATACAAAATATATACAAAATAAACATACATACTCAACGGGGCGATAACATCCATCAACTCCCGGAGTGCAAAGTTCACAAGTTCCCATCCTCCTTTCAGCATGAATTAAACATATTCATATAAGCGAAATCTTAAAACATAATAACAACACTCAGATAATTCTCATACTACTACACATAATACATCCATACTCTTAACAATCAAATTACCTACTTTCAATCACGGAAAGCTACCACCTAAGGTAATTAAACTAACATGTATGCATAATCAAGCGACTCCTACAAGTATTTCTTCCTAAAGATCAGTGTGGTGACTTACTTGATTGATGCGTGTTCTTCGTTTAGCATTTCTACACCAATACCGTGTCCACAAATACTGATTTTTGCATTTAGGTCCTATTTCATATAAAAATAGGGTTAGGGTTGGTATCGGGAGGAAAATCAGGCAAACAGAGGTCGAACAGGCTGAAAATAGCAACTCACGCGCATGCATGCACTCACACGCGCTTGGGAAAGTGTAACACGCGCGCATACGGACGCGAGGGAGGAGGACGTGCATCCTCATTCTGCCACGTGGCGCTCTTGAATTGATCATCCGCTGACGAGTGCGTGGGTTCGAATCTGGAGGCGAGCAATAGAAACCTGAATTTTCTGACACTGACGCGTGGCAACAAGAAGCCGGGTCCATGGTCCATATTGCGCGCGGTCATCGGGTCGCGGACTTTGGTAGCGGGCCGCCGTCCTTCAATTCCTGCCCGAGGCGAAATATTTCAATGAATTTTCTCCCACCATTGGATGCTTGACACGTGTCCCTCCTTCTCCGGCGAACCGCAACCTCCTTCTCCGCCTG
The DNA here is from genome assembly GCF_002806865.2 of Cucurbita pepo subsp. pepo. Classification (NCBI taxonomy): domain Eukaryota; kingdom Viridiplantae; phylum Streptophyta; class Magnoliopsida; order Cucurbitales; family Cucurbitaceae; genus Cucurbita; species Cucurbita pepo. The sequence continues at coordinate 1,282,778 of NC_036655.1, read as the reverse complement.
ATACGTGTTCCAGTCGTCGTTTGCATTCTCCTTTCTCCTCCGATTTCCAGGATACGATTACTTTTTCCATTTTCTTGCATTTTCATATTTCTTTCTACTTAACTCGCATCAACATGTTTCCTTCACGAGATTTGTAGAGGTGTATATCCATCTTTAGGTAGGTATTTTTCTTGTAATTTATTTCTAATCGCAAGGATAATTATCTTAGTCCGGATATGTCAAGAAACATCAATACCTACCTTCTTTGACGAACGCCGGAATTCCCATTTTCGCTCGGAGTTGATCCCAACTTCCTTCACAGGTTTTGAGCGTAATCCTTCCTAGATTAACATACTCAAATTTTAGGTTCAAACTCTTACTATGTCTCACAAATATGAAGGAAATCTGAGAATCTAGATTCAAGAACTTTACCTTTATATTTTCCTCGTTTCTCGAGGGTTTTGGACGATTTAAGAGTCAAGAATGTTCTTTTCTAGGTTCAGTTAAGATTTCATGAAGAAGGCTCGACTAGAACCAGACTCCTCGTGGTCGGAGAGGCGGTCACCTCCCTCTTGTTGAGTTTATGTCCTAAAACTCATAGTTTGTAAACAAAAACATATTCTATTTTCAATAAAGTTATTAGTGATGTTTATTTAGTAAAGATTGTTATTGAATAAAGTGAATTTTACGATTATTAATCTAAATCCAATAAACTAAGAACACTCTAACTATAGTATGATTACTTGAACTATATGTAGAGACATAAGAGTGAATCAAGTTCAAATATATAGTCAAAATGATGAATAGTACACGGATAAGGCTGAGTACCTTATCCTGGGGACACTATGGATACGGCCCACTTTTGTATATGACATAAACAATGTGATCACTAAATTGTACATGCGGAGACATGTGAGTGGGGGTGTCCTATGCAATGAGTATTGCATAAGATCGAACCATAAAGAAAATCACTCTCACTTTATAATATCGTTTAATGTTGAGACTGATTTTTTTTCACTCGATGACCTAGGTAACTTGATCTTAATTCTGAGCTAACCATGAACTCCTGTTTATTCATAATTATCCTTAAATTTGCATGGGTGAGTTGCATGGGTGAGAGTGGCTCGAGTTCGCCGATTCAATAGACCTCCCATTTCAGGGGTAAGACTGAGTGAATGGCTGTAGACGTGGGGTGCAAAATGAAATTCACTCCTACCACTTTTAGGATAGAAGAGAAGTAATTCCCTTAAGTACCGACTCCAGACCTTCCATTCCTACCCGACGCGAAATATTTCATTGAATTTTCTCCCGTCATTGGATGCTTGACACGTGTCCCTCCTTCTCCGCCTGATACATGTCCCAGCCGTGGTCTAATGTAATAGCCTAAAAAAAAAAAAAAAAAAAAAAAAAAAAAANTCAAAAATAGTTAAATAACAACAATAATAAATAAATAAACAAAAAGCAACATTTTCCCACCTCTCTCCACTCACCTCTCATCTCTTCCCACAATTATCTCTCCTCAACTCATTCTTACGCGAATTGCAAAAAGAAACAAAAAACAACAATTGTCAGATTTGAGAAGAAGTGAGAAGAAGTAAAATGGCTTTCAACATAAGCAGAGATGTAGAGAAAAGAAACCAAAAACAGCAATTGTCAGATTTGAGAAGAAACCAAAAACAGCAATTGTCAGATTTGAGAAGAAGTAAAATGGCTTTCAACATAAGTACAACAATTGTCAGATTTGAGAAGAAGTAAAATGGCTTTCAACATAAGCAGAGATGTAGAGATTTGGGTAAGTTATTACGATAAAATTCTATCTCAGATTTCTCTTCCCTTTGTATGGTTACAAGAAATTAATTTAGGATTAAATCGGTTGGAGGATGAAAGTCACTGAATGATCATGGTTTATAAACAAAGAATAGTCTCTCTATTCGTATGAGGCAAAGCCCAAAGTAAAACATTCGTATAAGGCCTTTTGGGGAAGCCCAAAGTAAAGCCATGAGAGCTTATGCTCAAAGTGGACAATATCATACCATTGTGGAGAGTCGTGTTCGTCTAACATGGTATCAGAGCCATGCCCTAAACTTAGTCGTGCCAATAGATTGGTAAATCCTCAAATATCGAACAAATAACTCCAAAAGAAAAGAAGTCAAGCCTCCTCGAAGGCATTTTAGTAAAAAATGACTAAGACTCCAAAGGAGTCGAGCCTCGATTAAGGGGAGGTGCACTTTGTTCGAGGGGAGGTGTTGGATGATGAAAGTCCCACATCGGCTAATTTAGGGAATGATCATTGTGGAGAGTTCGTGTTCGTCTAACAAAATCTTCTTACATATTTTACGAGTTCTTGTAATAATCAGATCCCATATCCAATTGATTAGATTATAGGAAATAAGGTTAAATTCAATAAAATTTTAGTGGGCAGATCTATAAACTGGAAGATTGTAGCCAGAGGAAAGAATAATTGGCCAATATCAGTTTACACAATTGAAAATCTATTTACAGAATGAAAATAATAAGAGAGAGAGATTGAAGAAGAATCAATCAATCGGACTTAAAATTGGCCAATATCTGTTTACAAAATTGAAAATCTATTTGGAAAATAATAAGAGAGAGATTGAGGAAAGAATCAATCAATCGACTTAAAATTGGCCAATATCTGTTTACATAAATTGAAAATTTATTTACAGAATGAAAATAATAAGAGAGAGAGATTGAGGAAAGAATCAATCCAATAGGAAATAAGGTTAGATTCAATAAAATTTCAGTGCAGATCTGTANAGAATCAATCGAATAAGAAATAAGGTTAGATTCAATAAAATTTCAGTGCAGATCTGTAAGATTGTAGCCAATCAATCTACTTAAAATTGGCCAATATCTGTTTACACAATTTTGAAAATCTATTTACCGAATGAAAATAATAAGAGAGAGATTGAGGAAAGAATAATTAGCCATTTACACAATTGAAAATCTATTTACAGAAAGAAAATAAGAATGAAAATAATAAGATAGAGATTGAGGAAAGATTCAATCAATTCACTTAAAATTGGCCAATATCTGTTTACACAATTCAAAATCTATTTACAGAATGAAAATAATAAGAGAGAGATTGAGGAAAGAATTAATCAACTTAAAATTGGCCAATATCTGTTTACACAATTGAAAATCTATTTAGAAAATGATAAGAGAGAGATTGAGGAAAGATTTGTTAACACANCGACTTAAAATTGGTCAATATCTGTTTACACAATTGAAAATCTATTTACAAAATGAAAATGATAAGAGAGAGATTGAGGAAAGATTTGTTAACACAACTTAATAATAAAACCGTAAATATCATAGGGTAAGGAACTTAGTTAAATTTTGTCTAACAGTAAATATCACAATTTTACTATGGCCAATGTAAATTAGAGAAAATCAGAATTTTACTCTCGCCAATGTAAATTAGAGAAATAATTTTATAGAGTTCAAACTTGAAACTGATGTCATGGGCTCACATAGGTTGACTTGGATTTCAAATGACGGAATTGAATTTTTATTAAGGATATATTCGTGGCAACGACTTGAGCTAACCAGGTAAGTGGCCTTACTATTAGCATGGTTATATTTGATGTTGACACGTGCCTGTGATTCTGCACGTGTCATATATACTGATATGTGTGAATTATTTGTTAATCGGTATGATTATATTATGTTTATGTTATGTTATAATATGTGAATTGTATTTATTTATTATCTTCTGTTTTATTTATTATCTTTTGTTTTCTAATAATTTAGGTCCGCCAATTTCACAAATATCTTTCAACTATTTTTGTTAGAATAGTTTCTTTAAATTAATTATTTTTGTTATTTTTTAAATTTAGGATCAATCATTGTATTTTCTTACCTGTGGAGTAACTATGTTAAAATGTTACAATTTCACCTATTATCATGGAGGAAGATTTTGTTTTTTAATGATTATAGATTAATTTGTCTTTGCTTGTAAATTTTGAATATTTTTATCTAAGATGGTATCGAATAGTTATTAATTGTAGATAAATAAAAAAAAATTAAAATTAATTTTTTTTTTTAACAACGAGACCCATGTACACCCAGTATTCAAATCGCTCCCATTGAAACATGTGAATCGGGGTATCTTATACAACAAGTTTGTATAAGATTAGACCACGAAATATTTAATCTCTATTTTTAAGTCCGTTAATTGAGAATATTAGTATTTACAGGATGATCATATGTGACTTAATCTGGATCGTAAGTGATTTATGAACTACTGCCTATGAAGGCATGTTCTTTGATTTGCATAGGTGGGAATGATTTTGTAATATGTCTATCATTGGAAACTCTACTAAATAGGGAGTTGAGAACGTAAAACTTTGACCCAACTGTAATTAAAGAATAACAAGTACTTGAGGTGAAAATATAATTATATGAGTAAAACTTTGACCCAACTGTAATTATGAATAACTCATGAAAGATCGCTCTGCTTATAAATTACATCATAGACACAATTTGTCCTATAGTACACAAAATCTAGTAGAGTGATCTACAGTTAATAAATGAAAATTGATTAATTAAAGAGTTTAATCAATTAATTTGTGCCGAGGGGTTCAAAATCTTCCGATTAAAATTTTATTCAAACATTTTTTTAGTTTAAAAATATAATCGATTAATTTTTTTTAAAGATATTTGAGAATATAATATTTATAAATATAAATAAAATTTATATTGTTTTTGTTTAAATATTTATAATATTTCTATTATATTTAATTATACTTTTATCTTAAATTGTATTTAATTTTAAAATTAATTTTAAATATGTCCTTTTGAAAATAAGATGTTTAGGAATACTTTAATTAAATATTTTATATAATATATTTAAAAATAAAATATTTAAGATACTTAACCAACAAAAAATTGATATTTCACACATAAATTTTATTTAATTTCATTTTGTTACAAATATTTATAATATTTTTATTATAGTTTAATTTTAGATATTTTATTTTTATTATATCAAATTATTAAACTAATTAAATTAATTTAGTTTTCAATAAATATATCATTTATAACTAATTTTAATAAAAATAAAATAAATTAAACCATTTATAAATTAATTTATTATATAATTCGAATACGCTTTTCCTCTAATTATCCACCATCAAGATCGCGAGGTAAGTCTGCGACCTCTCCTGTTTCAAGATTTTACCATAGAGCCGGAGGTTTAAGATGATTTAGACCTTAATAATCTAGTTGCAACACTTTAGGTGAGAAGTTTTGCAAGTTTTTAGAGGAAACGTGGCCAAAAGTCGCATCGGAAAATAAAATCGAGAGACCGTTCTCCTTTGGTAAGAAACTGAATTTTTCTCAGTTTTCGACTCCATTTATAAAGTGCCGTGAGTATAAAAAAAAAATATATATATATACAATAAAAATATATATGGATAGGTAGACTTCAGATCTTGAATTCTTGTGAAGGAATCCATTTAATTTGAGTTACCNAAATATATATATATATATACAATAAAAATATATATGGATAGGTAGACTTCAGATCTTGAATTCTTGTGAAGGAATCGATTTAATTTGAGTTACGGTCTAGAAGATAGAAAAATCCAAAATAAATAGGTTGATATAGAACTTGACCGGAATCTAGAAAATCACAGAAGAATGAGAGGAAGAAGACGACCGACGAAGGGCCGCAAGTTGCCGGGAAAATGGGACACGTGTCAAACATCCATTGGAGAAGAAAATCAAAGAAATATTTCGCGTCGAGCAGGATTCGAAGTCGATTTAATTTGAGTTACGGTATAGAAAAATCCAAAATAAATAGGTTGATATAGAACTTGACCGGAATCTGGAAAATCACAGAAGAATGAGAGGAAGAAGATGACCGACGAAGGGCCGCAAGTTGCCGGGAAAATGGGACACGTGTCAAACATCCATTGGAGAAGAAAATCAAAGAAATATTTCGCGTCGAGCAGGATTCGAAGTCGATTTAATTTGAGTTACGGTATAGAAAAATCCAAAATAAATAGGTTGATATAGAACTTGACCGGAATCTGGAAAATCGCAGTAGAATGAGAGGAAGAAGACGAACTACGGAGGGCCGCGAGTTGCTGGGAAAATGGGACACGTGTCAAGCGTCCATTGGAGAAGAAAATCAAAGAAATAACTCATATTTAAAACAAAATTTTAATTCATCCTCAAAATTTACCTAATTTTCCTGTTAAAATATTGAAAAGGGTATTGGAGCAGTGAAGAAAAGAGATGAATTGGACTTAACTCCTTCCCCTTGTACTGGATTCCCTGACCTATACCTATTTCTTATTTCTTCTTTCATTGAACTCGGTAAATAGGTGTAAAGCTATTTTAGGGTCTTATTGCTTCGCTCCTCTTGCTACTTACTCATTCCCCTTCTTTCTTTCAGAGTAAACGGTAAAGTGGCTTAGCTCTGGCTTTGATCTCTCTGCTTAATGAGACCTCACTCCTCTCGCTATGGTTCGAGCTGCTTTCGCTCGTTCGCCTCGTAAACTCGGTCTCACAATTCCATTGTCGTAACCTATTTGATGGTTGAGCAGTGAAGGTTGTGAACAGAAAAAATCTCTCACAATGGTATCATTCATCAACTTCTTCGTCCACCTTTCCATCCATCAACTAAAAAAATAAAATCAATTAAATAATTAATTAAATTATACGTTTTTTCGAATAAAAATCTCACACCATTTTTAATTGGGTCTCACAACTAAATTTATAAACGATTTCCATAATTTAATATATTTAATTATTTATTTTGTTTTCACTATTAACAAATTTTAATAAAAATTAGATAACCATTGCATTTTTCTATATAAAAAATTAATAAAAAGTAGAAAATAAAAATTAATCAAAATTAGATTTTTATATATATAAAAGTTTTATTTCCTATTTTTTTAAACACAATTTTAAAATTATATTTTTTACTATTTAAAAATTTTAAAAATCGGATCCCAATATTCTTTTATCTTAAATTATATTTAATTTTAAATATGCCCAATTTAAAAATAAGATATTTTGGAATATTTTATTTAAGATATTTAATAAAATAGATAAGATAGTCAAATAATTTATTTCAAAATTTACTTTCATTTTTTGGTACTATATTTATAATATTTTTTATTATGGTTTAATTTTAAATAATTAAGAATGGTTAATTATTTTTTTATTATATTAAATTATTAAACTAATTAAATTAATTTATTTTTTTATTTATTAATAAATATATTATTAATAATATGCCTTGAGTTGATTTATCTAATTTCATAATCAAATTTTCATAAAAATAAAATAAATTAAACCAGTACAATTCCTTCTCTAATTAAAAATAAAATTAAAAAAAAAAAAAAAAAAAAAAAAAAAAAAAAAAAAAAAA
>NC_036655.1:1267515-1271012 GCF_002806865.2 Cucurbita pepo subsp. pepo | reverse complement strand
AAAAAAAATAAGTATATATATAAAATATTTAACCAAGAAATTAAAAACAATAAATAACAAAATAATTAAACAAAATAATTAAAAAAAAACATGTAATAGGCTAAAGTCAAACCAAGACATGGGTCACACGAGATCAGCCAAAGTACCACTCCGACAAACCCATTGATACTTTTCATTTCTTAATAGAATTTATATTTTGTAATTTGAATCGGGTTGCTCGGGTCATCCCGAGGGTTGTGTTCCACGAACCCGAAACCGAACCGATTCAGTTCGGGTTCATAAAAATGAACCCAACCCTACCGAAATGCTAATCCAACCCAACCCAACGCTTATAGTTCGGATTGGGTTGGTCCGGGTTGTCGGGTTGAATGTACACCCCTATCACCAGGTGAGTTCGTATACAAACCCCCTGAGCCTGGCTTTGTCGGGTACGCATGACATACGTCCGTACCATCATTACATAACATGGCGGTAACCCTATGCATAAGACACAACATGCATGAGGTCCCTAACACCTACTCTCATGGCATTACACGTACATCGTTTCATTTCCCTCGTCGCATTACATAGCATGACTTAATGAAACATCATGTGAGTATATTGTAGTACATCAGTCAACACATCCATGACACGTAAAACTCCCCACACATTCATGACATGTCAATTAATTTCATGCATAGAGGGTAACCAATTCATGGCAACAGCATCACATACATGAGCATGACATACATCGACATTTCACCACAAGAAAATACATAGCATAGCATACATGGTATACATTGGCATTTCACAGCAAGATAAACACATGACATACCGTACGTTGACAGCACACAAGGTACGTGCGAAGGCCACAGTGCACGCACCATTACACATAGATAACTAATGCCAACAGTAAGGTTACTTACCTCCTTGGCCTTGGCCGAAGTCACTCGCGACACTAACTCCAGCGCCTAACTACCCCCTATAAGATCACATGATATACTTAGAGTTCTTTCACAACTAGCCCTCATGCCTAACTATCAAGGTACGTTCTTATCAGAACCTATTTTTATCGAAGTGGAGTTATACTGACCTCACATGGTTGAAACAAGGGCGAGAATGGTTCCAAAAGGGTCAGAAACTTAGGAGTCGGTATTTATTTGTATACCGAGCCGCCGAGCCGCCAAGCCATGCCGCGGAATGCAACGGTGCCGCCGACGAGCTGCGAAGGTCACAGGTGACGCACAGTTTTGGGATGCGTTTGGTGTCACTAGTCTTGGGCCAGAATGGAAACGCAGCCCAGTGACGGTGTCCAAGTGCGGCCTACAAGGCATGGGTCGAACGCTGGCTGAGGCGAACTCGCAGGATACCCGAAGAACTGACCCGCGCCTACTACTCTGTCTTCCTTACCCGAGAGTCCCGACGAACCATAATCGTGGAACCCGACTATCATTGCCGTCATTTCATGAGTAGACATCACTAGAAAAAGCTGGTGAATTTGATTGAACGGAGGAGGAAAGCGAGTGGATTCAGATGAATAGAATTCAAGAAAATAATGGTTACCCGACTAACAAGGTTGTATATTTATAATTTAAAAAATTAATCTTTTCCTATTTTGAATTTAAAAAACTCTATCTTTTCCTATTTTGAATAGTCTAGATTTGATTTTTTAAATATTTAAAAATAAAATATATGAAAATAAGATACTTACAAATTAAATAATATTTTTGTATAATTAATACTCGGTTACCATATGTATCATATTTGATTCAAATCTATCGGTCAACAGGAACCGACCAAACCCGAACGAAACATATATATAAGAATATGATATTTATAAATAAAAATATTTATTGGGATGAGAATACTATCAAATTTTCGTATACTTTTTCTTTTAAATGTTTTTAATATTTTTATTTATTTATAAATAAAATTTATATAATTTTTTTTGTTTAAATGTTTATAATATTTTTATTATTTTTAGATCATTTATTGTATTAGTTATTTCATTTTTTTTTTATCAAAATATCAAAANTTATTATTTTTAGATCATTTATTGTATTAGTTATTTCATTTTTATTTTATCAAAATATCAAAATAATTAAATTAGTTTATTTTTCACTTATTAATAATTATATTTGAATTTAAAATTTTTTAGTTTATTCAATTTATTTATACCGTTTTAATATTTACCATAGTTTCCTGAAATTAATCGTTGATAAAACTAAAATTAATTAAATTATTACTAATTTAACATAATTGGTCTTCTATAAGAATTAAATTATGTTTTTGTTCGAATAAAAACTTCAACCATTTTTATTGTCACCATTTAAATTCATATAAGATTAAGTTAATATATTTACTATTGATTTAAATTTTATTGAAAATTTTAAATAATACTTAAAAAACTTAATTTTAATGAAAATTTTATTTCATTTTTTTAATATAATTTCTAAATTATATTTTAAGTATTTCAAAATTTTGAAATTCTAATTCCAATATTCTTTTATCTCTTTAATTTTTAAATTAATTTTAAATAGGTCCATCTAAGTAATTAAATATTTTATATAATATATGGGAGAATAAGATATTTAAAAATATTAAAATATCACATAGGTTTATTTTTGTTATCATATTTATAATATTTTTATTATTGTTTAATTTTATACCATTAATAATTATAATTATTTTATTTTTATTATATCAATTTATTAAATTAATTAAACTTTTTTTTATTATTAATAAAACGAATAAGTGACTTTAAACTAATTATTTTTTTTATTATATTAAATTATTAAACTAATTTATTTATTTATTTATTAATAATATGCCTCGAGTTTATTTATCTAATTTTAATAAAAAAATAAATAAATAAATAAAACTTAAATATGTGTATTTTCTAATCAAATTTTCATAAAAATAAAATAAATTAAACCATTCATAAATTAATTTATTAATACACTTCCTTCTCTAATTAATAAAAATAAAAAATAAAAAATAAAATAAAAAATTTATCTATGATTAAAACTCATATTTAAAACAAAATTTCAATCTCAATTTCAATATAAATTATACTCAAAATTTTCATATTTTTCCAGTCAAAATATCAAGAAGAGCATTAAAATTAAAGCAGTCGATGTTGTGAACCGAAAATTCTCTCGCGATTGTATCATCCATCAACTTCTCCATCTTCTCCGTCTTCGGATCATACAACACTAATTCAGCTCCCGCCCAAACACACAAGATCTTTCCATCTTTACATATTTTAACCTGTTCCACAGTTGATTGTGAAAAAGAAAGAATATTTTTGCTCACATCTGGTACGCTGGTACTAAATGCTTTAATCCACGAACCATCTTCTTTCATCTTCCACATCGTGTACTCGTGCCCCTCCATAGAAAGGGTTAGATGAAGAGCACCATTAAATACTCCAATGCAAGGAAAATAACCGTCATCATTAGGAAAAGGAATGTGCTCGTACTTCTCATCTTCCATATTTAGACGATAAATAACATCGT